>NW_010169111.1:40987-45732 GCF_000695765.1 Mesitornis unicolor
TTACTGGATTTGAGGGATTTTTGTAGTCCAGTTTAAGAAGAGACTGCGATAAACTAATTTTAGGAGTGAGAAGTTAATTCAAATAGAAATTACCATCACAACAAGGGAAGGGGTAGAAAGCTATTTAGTCATAGATGTTTAATGAGACTGCAAACAGTCTAAACAAGTCATTGATGTCACTGTTGCAAGCATAGGAATGCCTGAGTTTACATGAAATCCCATGGAGAATTTTCAAAATAATTACGAACAAAATAAACTTAGACAACGTATGTGGAATGAAACTACATATCTGGTAGGTTTTCTAAATATGATGAACACTTTATTGCTATGAAAATTAACCGATTTCCTATAAAAATACCTCTTTGTGAAGTTACTATTACAGTTGCTTCTAAGAATCAGTCATGGCTTTATTCTTTTCTTTTTAATGCTCCCATGACTGTCTCTTTTTTCAGTTACTTATGTGCCATACTCTTACACAACTTCTCTTTAGCAAGTAACTGTTTAGAATAATTTTTCACTGCTGAGTTACTGAATAGCAGATTCATTATTTTTCTACTGTTTCATTATGTATATTTTTATGGCCTGTATAAAGGGATGTTAAATAAACTAACATGATATCATTATTTACCTGCATTACAGTGTCAAGTATGATCCCTTCTCAAAGACCATAACACTATTATGTTACATGCTTTTTGAAGGAACATGGAGAGATAAAAATACAGGATCATGGAAAGGTAAAAAATGACAAGCAATGAACATGAGTGAATTACAGTATCAAGCAAATCTAGAAATTATTTTGCAATTCTGGTTCTGGTGTTAGGAGACACCTAAATTTGCTTGTAACAAACTTGTAAAAGTCCTGTGTAAGTTTTACTACTGTGGATTTTTACTAGTCTTTACATATAGTAATATGGACAGTGCTTATTTAATGCAGTCTCCCCAGTCAGTTCCACCATGAGTGAGTGGAATTGTCTTCAGAAATTGGTTAGAATGTCAAGAACAAGCACTGAACAATTTGTATAATAAATTCTAGTTATTATCCTTTTTAGTTCATTTACAGGTATTAGATCATTCTAGGTGTACCTGTGGCTACAGAAAATTTGAGATTACGTTCTCAAAAATACCCAAATGGGTCTAATTCTGCTCATCTGACAACAAAATGGTTTGAGTTTAAAAGGCAGTGATGAGGTTAGTGCTGCCTATAGCTATAAAATACTGCCTTCAGCTATAAAAATGCTTTGACACAGCCAAGATCTTAGGCATATAAATAGATATCACATATGAGTTTAGCTGGACAATTTACATAATTCAGTTAAGCACATGATTTGGTATTTCTCTAGAATGGCTTTGATGTAGGTCAGAATTCTCAGAAAGCCAGATAAAGAAAATGATTAAAATATTGAAGGGAAAAGAACATAAAGAAAATTTGAGTCTAGAGCTGTTAACATTATAAGGACTTGAAAATGCTATTCTGAACACATATGTGATCAAACCTGCGGGAAAACACTTTGTGTTCAGGTTAGATGCAGATTTACTGATTTTATGGGGGCTGTGCACTACCACATTTCATGACTGGATCTAAGTGTGAGCCCATGTGATGATAAGGTAATGGAGGAGACAAGAATCTTTTTTTCCCCTCCAATTTAATTCTCCAGTTCTTTGTTTTCCTGTGTTTTTCAGTTGTTACACTTATTGCAAGACCATGATAGTATAGTTAATTTAAAACTACTGTATATATGCATTTTTGGTCAAAATCTGTAATTAATGTTGAACTTCCAATTTACAAGCACAAATAAATACACATATAAATAGAAATGTATAGGTAATGAATTAAACTACTATTATTTCATGATAAATTTAGGTCATTTTTATTCCTTTGAAATTCTAGCTATTTCTTCATAATGGAGATTTTGGCTAATTCCACTGGGAATCTGTCTCTGTTGTAATCAAATATAAGACCTGGTATAAGAATATTAAAAGTGCTTAATAGCTGTACTTTCCCCCTTTTTAAAACACTAAAAAAAAATAAAGTAAATTCTGAAAAACTACATGTTGTAAGTATACATTTAAAAAGCCTACATTGAATCTTCACACAGATACTTTTTATAACATCCATAATGCTACTGTGTTTTGCCATATCCAGAACTTTCATGATTGATGAATAGTATTAATAAACTTACACTAACTGAAAAGGAAGAGACAGTAAAATCCCTATGATTAATACTCGAATATGGTAATCAAAATGGAATAAAATACTTTTGAAATATTACTTCCAAGAAAGAATAAGTCCAGTTACCAAACTAGATGTAATTTATGGCAAATACACAAGAGCATTCACATTCCCAGTTAGTTCAAACTGATTGCTAAGTGCATTACCGTAAAAATCCTACTATAGGCAAGAAGTGTAGAGTTAAGTTTGGAGGAGCCATTCTAGGTCTTTGTATTTACTCTGTGTTTTCACAGCTTCATGTTACTTCTTAAACAAATGGTAAGGGATCATCTTCTCCCAGAAAAGAACCCTGGAAACACTTGTCATTCAGCAAATGTATGTCTTCCATTTTAATTACTTAATAGGAGTGGAACTGGGTTGCCCTTCATAAATAAGGCGTCCCTACTTCTCTACTCAAAGTGTACCACTATGTCTCATAGCTACTAAAGAATGAGCCTGGAAGGAAGATTGTAAGTTCTGTATGTTCAGAGTGGCTGTTACTTTGCTTTTCCCTTTTCTTCACAGCAAGTTATTGTTTACTACCTTCAGTGCTTATCCCAGACATAACTGAGATCTATTTGGTTACATCTGGTGCATACTGAAAGCTGTTCTTGGCCTGAGGAACTTCCTCATCACAGGATGGAAACAGAGGCACAGGGAGGCAATTTGGTTATTCAGCAAACCCAGAATCAACAGAGGAGAGAAGGTATCTGATGTGGCTTGTTTGTCATCTACACAGCAGAGAACCTGAATGACAGCATTAGAGTCAGGAAAGTATTTTCTGTGTTACTGAAAGCCCTACCTTCCTATGATATGTTTCATATTATAGTATCATTTTGTTCCTCCTGCAAATTCGTATCAGTGAATTAAAGAACAAACTTGGGAAAGACAATTATCTTATTACACTGGCCATTATAATTTCCTATTCTAAGCTCAGAGGAATTTATAAGCTGCATAGAATAGCATAGTTCTCATTCCATGAAGAAGCATCTGTAATCCTGGTAAAATCAATTTTTCTCAATGTAAAGAACAGATCTATTAATCCATGATACAATTTTCCTTTTGCTTTGCAAAATAAATTTGTTTATGAAGAAGCATCTGTTCCTGTTTAAAATATCATCAAAGGGTGTAGTTACCAATTAGAAGAGTGATGCAGAAAACATCCGTGTCATCTTAATTGTATCAAATTTTGGCAACTGCAAAGAAATTTACCTTCCCACCAGACTGTTCATCTTTCCTTCTGTAGCTTTTCTCTGATTTCAAGATTTTTCTGGAAAAAATCTTATCATCTGTGGCAGGCTCTATAAATAGCATTTAATCCCACAGCTGCTGGGAGCATAGTTGTTTCTAGCATTTTCCATTGTTTCTGCTTGTAGCTTTCTGGCAGCTGGAGTATCCCTGTCTGTTACTTTGTATTACCAGGCTCTAGAATAACTGAAGCTCATCACAGCCTTTTCTGAATTTATGAGGTAGACCACTTATCTTCTTTCTTCTTCCTGTCCTGGGGCCCTGGTATCTGATCTAAATCAAAAATCTCAGGGACTTGTGAAGTAACTGCCCTCAAATTTATTTCTGCGTCTTATTTGAGCTTCCAGTCCTTAATGCTGAGTAAGTCAATTACTTGCATCAGATGCTGCTCATGAATTTCCCAAACAGCAAAATGAATTTTCATGGGCAATGCAGGAAGAAAAACAATATAACCAGAATGTAGCTAAAGTAGGCCACAACTTTTGAATGACACACACCTGGGAACTCTCCAGAGAGAATTTAATTATTGCAGATTGTTTCCTTACTGCTGCTTTGCTCAAGCAGTTAACCAGTGCTCGATGTCTTTGTTGTTTCGGTTTGGAGGGGACCTACTCAGAAAGCTGAAATTACTGAGTTGAAGCTGTTTTTATCAAAATGAATAGTCACAAATGCTTTGCATGGGTTGTCTCTTTCCTTGTTCAAACTGTCAGGCTGCTTTTTTACAACCTAGGAGTAGAAGTTTTATTGTTAAATACTCCAATCAGTATTAAATAGTAACTGTATTTAATAAAGCAGTCACTGGTTTTGACTATAACACTGTCATATTATAATGCTGATATAAATATATATACGTATATATTTTATCCTTTGCATTTAGCTAAGATCTTGCACTAACTTGTTGAACTATAGTTGTGTGTTTTAGAATCATACTACTATTTTTTTGAAGTTTTGTCTCTACTTCTCAGAACTGTAAATGCCCCTAAGAAAAAAAAAGAAGAAAAAAAAAGTAGATCCAAATAAATTCCACTCTGTGTAGATTGGTTAAATGATGGGATGTCTGAAATGTGCAAACCCTATGGTATTTAGTAACATTATTTTTCATATTGTTTTGTTTTCATATTAGTCCATTTCTATAGGCTTTTACTATACCTTCAGTACACTGAAGTGATGCCTTTGCATGAAAGAGGTGTAGAAATAGGTACTGGTATAATGATTTATATGTCTTTTAATAAGTAAAAGTGCAATCCTGTACAATTAATTTTGAAGAAGCTGTGGATGTTTCAGCAGG
>NW_010169111.1:45763-64816 GCF_000695765.1 Mesitornis unicolor
AAGGTAGGATAAGACCTTTAGTTCTGAGAAAGTAATTTAGGTCCAATACCATTTCATACACACTATGGCTGGTCAGAACTAATTTCAAGTCAGTAGAGTCACATGAGTGAATAAAATGAAGGTAGACTGAAACACATAAACTGAAATTTGACAGTTAACTAAACAAAGCTGGCAGTGTGTAATTAGATACTTTCACCTACATGCATTATTTCAAAATAAAATAATTTTAAATTTAGACAGATACTGTATTTTTTTACCTGCAAAACTAGGTTCCTGAGAACCTAGCTTGGACTGGAGCTTACAATGCTGAGTGCTTGTGGTACCTAGCTCTTGGTGGAACAGATTGACCATCAGAGTTAAGGACAGGACTCTCTCTGCTGTGTGTGAAGCAAGAGGTAAGTACTTAACTGTAATTTGCCACAGCCTCAGTGTAGACCAGCATAAACCAGTGAAGGATGTTAAGGACAGGAATGTATCTTACGTCTTGTACTAATTAGATCTGTCACACATGTTGTGCAATTCAGAATTCTGATGTTTTTTTCCTCCAGTCTCACATTCTGTATGAAAAGCATGCAGAGTATTGGTCTTCCTAGGTTTTCAGTGCACCTGATCAATTTTCTGAAGACTTGGCTACTTGATATGCATGACTAAATCACAGATGCTAATTTGAAGCCTCATGCCTGGGGAGAATCCCTTCCCAGTATTGGTAAGAGAAAGTCATGGTGGTGGTTTTTCCTCCATGTGCAAATGGTTGCAGAAATCTTAACCAAGTGAGAGGTCTAATTCCTGTTCGTTTTTGGAAATTATATCCATTGTCAAAGAAAGCACCTTAAACAGAACTTTATGAGATGTTTTGACTGGAGCTTGCTCAGTCGCTCCAGTTTAATTCTACTTTTGTAATTCTTTTTTTAATGCAGTAGCTGGAATCTGGGTCTCAGCCTTCCCGAGTGATTATCTTAAAAGTTCAGGTTACTGTAGGTTATGTAAAATCATGTTTGTTTTTCTGTCTCAATATTCTCATAAGCCGATATTCTAATTTATGCTGAAAACCTGTATTTCTCTGAAACGCTACATTGGTATAATCATCATAGTTGCATGTGTTACTGCACCATACTAAACTGAAACTCCCTCAAAACTATTTCAGAATAAGATTGTAAAATAATCAATACATGTAACCAATATATTAACTAATGGCAAAATTAAGGGGCCAATCCTGAACAACTCTGGCAGGCCTTAAAGGAAGTGATAGACTGTCAGAACTTCTCAGAAAAAAAGCTCTAAAAATAATATAAAATTAAATATTTAAAATGACTCTCTGTTTTTATTTGAAATTGTGTATTAAGAGTGGAGGAATTAGAGGCTTATGTTTATTAAATTTTTCATATGGTCTTGTGAAAGCAGTTGATTGTGTTTTGGGGTTTTTGGGTGGGCTTTTAAGCCTTTTATGTTCCTCTGAAATTCTTGGTTTAGTTGAGGAACAAATAAATGTCATATAAGAAATTCCATTTTGTGAGCATTTTTGACTTAGAAAGCAGTGACATCCTATGGAATTTCAACTCCAATTTCAAGACTAAAAGCTACATATAACAAACAGATGCATAATATTTTCAAGACAGAATTTGCTATTTAAGGTTAGGAAAGCACATATATAACCACATGACTTTGTATAAATTCAGTCACCGCACACTTAAAAAAAATATTCTTGTAAGTGCATCTGAGTTCTCAATCATTATCATTTATCTTCACGTACACTGCACACAATTTTCAAATGGCTACGCATTATTTTTCTGCTTTCTGGCAGTTTTTTATTATAGCATTTTTGGATGTATGAAATATTAAACACAACCTTGCATGCATACAGTTCATAGCTAAATGATAACCCATCTTTCTGAACAAATTCTGCCTATGTAAGCTGCTGAGTAAAAATGATTTCTAATAAAAAAGACATGACCTGAAGATTATTGACTTGTAGCAATATTTTGAAAACAATGATGAATGTGTATTTTTAAAGTAGGTACTATTCCATTATAATAAACATTTTATTTTTATACAAAATTTGGAGATCATACAGAATAAGAAATTCTAAAGTAAAACTGTGAATAATAACACTGGAAAAAATTGGTATTACTTCTGAACAAGTGAATATTTCTCCATTCTGCCAACTTATACTCTTCCTTTTTCATGCAGTGTACACATATTTGGTAGTAGAATGACAGTCTCTGAAAATATCCGTAATTATATATACTGACTTGAAATTTAACCAAAGAAAAATGCTAGTTGTTGTCAGTATTTAAGTTCCTCAGAATGTATTAAGATCCTACTGTTTCTGTAGGTGCTTGATCTGAAAGTTAAATTGCATAGCGAATTGAATGGATCTCCTGCAGACTGTTTTATGACATCTCTGTTTATTAATTCATATTATTGAATTTTTCAGTACAATTCTGAAAATAGTAAGACAATTATGTGGGTCGAGCAGACTTACCAAAAGTGTACACCATGTATGTGCAAAGAACAAGGAGTTTGCAGCTTATTTATTAATAAAATAGGCTGGTGCAGGTGTCTTACAGCCTGCTGGTGGCAGCAGACAGGGTAAGATACATGAATCCCAAGCTACTCTGATGAAGCAAATTGTACTAGCCCAAATAGGATCTTAAGATGTAACTATTTCTGGCTCTGGAAAACTAAAATATAAATCCATGGTCACATTTCTAGGAGAATCCTCTGGGCTTAAGCATTCAGGGAAGTCTTGGAACATGATGCTACTTGTACTTTTTATATCAGGAGAAAAAATAATAAACCCAAATGAACAGCCATAACTGTCTGTACATTCTCATTTACAAAATAATGGGCCAGACAACAAAGATGCTTTCTGAGTTATTTAGGACCATGAATCTGAATTGAAAGTATCCAAACCTGTTTATTCCCATGTACAAGTAGCTTTCATAGCTGGAGACTGCCATATTTATCTTCTGTGCCAGCCCACGGATGACTGTAAAAATCAAGCTGTGATCTACTGTGCAGGTGCTAGTTCTGTGATATCAAAATAATCAGGGAAGGCAGGAAGAAGGAAGAAAGAAGAAAGGCACCCAGAATAAGTAAGACTTCTCTTGAGAGCCCTTCTTCCCTATAGTAGAATTTCAAGCTTTAAATCGATATCCTTTCCTTGCCTTAGTGAACCCCAGTCCAACTCCCATGAAGACAGTGTTGATGCTTCAAGCCATATCTTCCAGAATTCCTGTGCAGTTTCTTAAGTACAGTCACATCATCATCTAGTCCACCTTTTATAGCCCTAGAGTATAGGCAGATGCCTTCTGAGATAACAAAACACCATATATAAACAGTGAAAACATCCTTATAATTCTATAGAAGATTCTGAATAGTACTGATTTCCCCCCCACCTCTGAGGAGAGTTTCTTTTCTCAGGAGATGCAGTCTGTACAGTGCTGGTGGATAGTATTGCTGTGTATTATGTACTTGTGTACTCATAGAAGTATAGGAAAGGAAAAACTGAGAGAATATGATACTGAAAAAATTATTGGCCACTGTCAGTGTTGTTGAAATTGATTTTGAATTTAAGAATAAAGTTCTGCAGTTGCCAATATTTTTAAATTTGGCCAGAGTTCAGGAGCAAAATGTAGTTGGAAACATGCTTGAAACTTGTTTAGGGATGCTATTGATACTGTTTATCATACAGCTTTTTTTCCAAAATGTGTAAGGTGCAAGAGATGAGAAAGTAAACTTTTGTATTATAATCAGAAAATGAGTGATGATGAAATTACAATGCTCCAAGTACAAAAACAGTATTGTATGTGAAGAAAATGGATTTGTCTCGGTCATTTTTTAATAATCTACAATAATTCTGCACCGGGGTTGGGGAAGTACCTTTCTGATGCTTTGAGTCAGTCATAAATGACCTTGTAAACTTGTACAATAGGAAGGAAGGGTATAAAGCAACTGTACTCGTTATCTTGGGTGATGGTGTCAATCAACTGACAACACAGTGTGACCGGGTATCTATTTTTAGGTGACCAGTAAGTCAACATCAAGGGTCAGAATTTTATCCAAGTAGTGATTGAGAGAATGAGTTTGCAAAATAATTACTGAAGCCATGGTTCATCCTTGTAGTACAGGAAGTGTTTTACTTTTGTGTATATTAAGAATAAATCACCAAAATAAAACATTTGATAGTGCACTATTACTGCCATAACTGAAGGTCTGAAACAACTCAATTTACATTTACATTTTTACATTTAAATTTATATTTTTATATTAGGTAGTACCAGAAACCAAAACAATAAAGCAGAACCCTTCAGAATGACTTAGTAAAAAAATTAATCTGTGTCCTAAAGAGCTTCATCTATTTCTGTGAATCCTCAAGCTGAGACAAAAAGCAATGGCTGTGGTGTTCTCTAGATAAGGCCTGAAAATATGATATTTAACTAATATTAAAAATTAAAATATTAGCTAAAAATAAAATATTATATTTAGCTAAATTATTTAAAGTTCAACTTTACATGGCAGTGAGAAATTGCAGGGCAAGCTAGCGACGTTGTGTTGGGTCTCATAATACAGAATACTGATTTCCAAAATGGATCATGCTCTCTGGTCTCAGCAGCTACATTGTTCATCATTCCAAAAAGCAGCAGTTTCATCACAAATTATTATTTATTAAACTAAATTTTAATAATTTTATTATAACAAAGCTAGTTTCAGAAATCGCAGCATGTCTTAGGACTGTTTTGGTTTATTTTATCACCAAAATTGGGTCTAAGGCAGCTTAAATGACTCATTTAAACTATACTTTTAACTTGAGAGGTTGGACTAGATGATCCTTGTGGTCCCTTCCAACCTGGTATTCTACGATTCTATGAAATGCCTAAAGTGCATTATTGAGTCTGACATACTGATGTTGTGTCCTGAAGAATTCTTCAGGTAGATTATTCTTTTTTCTTTCTTTTTTAAAAAATTGTATCTTTTCTACTGAAAGATTGAGTATCCAGTATTGCACTACATCTAACATGTCTGATACTGCCTTAATTTAAGGAGGAAGTGCAAATAATGATCTTGAATGACTGCTAGTGAAAGATATAAGTCTTGCATTGTAGTTAGAGGTTGGCTATGACAGACATACCTTGTATAGTACATATGAGAGGATAGGAAATAACAGAACTTGAAAATGGGTTAAAATAACCTTGCCCAGTTCTTCTTGTCTAATCTATTATGAGGTCATATTGCTTGATAGAAGTAATTAATTTCTTATAATCAACTTCTATAACAAAAATGAATAAGCTTGGTTAGCCTCTGGATAATTTTTCTGGAAATAATGTTAAGATTTTTCCTAAGTAATTAGCATGTATTTATTATGAAATTACGATTAAACTTATTATTTTTATTTTCCTTAATTTTGAGCTATGACTGACAGCAGTGCCTTTATTCTGCTGTCATAGGAGAAATCCCAAGAGTCCTGGTTTTGAGGTAACTCCCAGGAAACAGCAGGACTGGTTGGAAGTTTGCAGCAAAATTTGTTTGCATCAAAACACCGGAGTTTTTAACTGCCAGTATTTGCTGGACAAAAGAAATTCTTTGTTTTCTTGGAGGATAAAAGGAAGAAATTTTATATATTTTTTTTAAAGTGGTCAGTGAAAAGCAAATTAAATGACAACTGAATCAGTTACAATGAAATTTTGAACAAAGGAAGAAAGCGCTCATCTTTTTTTTTATACGAAATGTGTCAAAAGCAATTTAATCTATCACATAATTTAAAGAATTAGCCACCTTCTTGCTAGGATAATTATTTTGCGTCCTTCACCATTTGACTTTTGTAGCTAGTAGCTACATGAGCTAGTAGCTAATTTTTGAAGGGAAAATTATGTTATGATTGCAAATGCTTTGCTCACTAGTGGCCACTAGAATGACAAAAATGGCTTTATCTGGGGAGATAAAAAAACCACCCAAAAACACCAACCAAAAGACAACCACCAACTGAAGAATCAGCATGTGAAAGTTGCCACTACATAGGTCTTTATGTACTGGTGACATTCTGGAGTGGAATCAGGATAACAAAAGTCTAAGGTGGTGTAGAGCAGTCAGCTAATAAATGCTGACGTAATGATGGATGAGTATGAAGCAGTTAATTTGTCTTTGTCCGTTTTAATGCTAATCTCTTCCCACCACATCATCTCCCAGTCACTGTTTCTTACTGCAGGGCAAACCTGCACTGAGTCAGGAATGGCCAGGAAACACAACTACTCATCCCAGTGTGCTTGACTCTGAATACATGGCTCTATTCATACAAGTCTGGCACTACACAATTGTTTTCAGCATCTGTACGTGTCACAGTGTGGAATTATTTCTGATGTGCCTCATAATGATTGTCTAATGGAATAATTTCCAGCTAGTCTCCCTGCTTTTTTATAAGTGAGATCATAAAATGATAAGCACTGGGAGTGTATAAAATTTATGCACTGCTTCAGGCAAGACTTCACTATAGGTCACAGCATTTAGGTTTTTACATAAGCGTGTATGGCATATTTTCTTTAGTACAGAACTATACCTGTGTCTCCATGTTGGCTTTATGGGTTCAGTGTGACAATTCCAATATTGAGCTAATTTCAGAGGAGTATGATTGTTTTTTTCAGTTGTGGTGGGGTTTTTTCCCTTTTTCTATTTCTGGTTTTTTTTTCTTTATTTTTTTTTTCCAGCTGTTATTTTTGATGATAATTGCAGTTAATGCTGGACTAGAACTTCTGGATGTATTTTTAGATAAACTTGGAAGTTGCATAAAGTTGCACCGTTGGTACCTCTGGAGATGTAAACTCTCTCTCTCTGAAACAGATCTTGGAGCCCATTTTATACATGTAGTTAGGACTGGTGTTATACTTATACACGTAACTTCATATTTGCCTATAGTAAATTTAACCTGATTTTTTATTGCTCAGTATTTTGGTTGCGTAAGGTCCTACATTTTCTCAGAATTTAAATTTGTCCCAAGTATTTCAATGTCTTCTGTAGACTTTTTCACTTGATTTTTCAGGTCATTTATCAGTTTATTGAGAAGCACAGTGCCTAGCATAGCTTTCTGTTAAACTCTGCTTGTGAGCTCCATTTGTCTCTATTCATTCTCCATTCCACTGTGCATTTATTTCTACTGTTTCCAGCCTTTTACTCAGTTATTTGTTCATTCAAGACCCTTCCTCCTTACCCCATGGCTATTTAGATTCCTTTAGCTTTTGATGTTGGGCCTTGTCAAAAACATTTTGTGATCTGTTTGAAAAACTTCAATAGCATGGCTTCTCAAAGGCAGTTGGGGCTCTTCCTCTGAAAAATGGTACTTTTTCAGCTGTTGCCTCATTCTGCTACAGTTTCTACACATTTTCCTGATGTAAACATCAGGTGGAAAGATCCCCCAGAACTGCTCTTTAAAAACTGGTATCCCAAGAATCAAAGGAGTTTCAAGTGAAACATCATGCACACCACAATCAGCAATTCGGCTGTTTCACCCTTGGCTTCTTGCATATTGCCTGTGTATTTAATGCCTAGACCTTGTGGTTTATCAGTTCATTTCATAGCCTCTCCTACTGTCCCATTGGATTCAGACAGATCCTTTGCTAAATCCTCCAGTAGAATTTCCACTTGCCCTGAATTGCTACGATCATTTCCACTTTCTAGCTAAACACTTGCCTTATAAGTTCTATTTCCTTCACCTCGCATTAGAAAGAGAAACAGCAGGTGCCAAAGAGCGTGTTGCGTCATTGCAGTGTCTTAAACCCTAATTTATAGACATAATCAAGAATTCAGACATCCATGGTGGGATGTCATTGGTGGACTGGCTTTTCTACCATTAAAGCCTTAGGGATAGAATTTTTGGTGGACTTTAAGTCAGTCACATTAAAAATTTTAACCATGGTCCACATTTATGTTCAGGCTCAATATTGGCATGACTATGCAAGGATCTTTCTTCTGTATCTTGCAGGAGTTCAGGCATCATCATAATTCCTATCAGATAAGCCTTCTAAGAGTCTACACACATCAAATAGGAGCAGCAGTCCTAAATGAAATTTTATTCCCTTCCTGTCCAGTTGGTTCAGGTTTTTAGGTGCAATAGTAGGATAACTGTAAAAGAGGTATTTTTGAAATGTGTTTGCAGGGAATAATATGAAGAGAAAAAACTAAATTGGCTCCCGTAGAATTCAGTTCTTTGACAGCTTTTTGAAATAGTTGTATTTCGTATATCATATAGGAGATCTTCAAATGCATTAATGTGATATTAAATTCAAGTTGCCCTATATGTAGTTACTGACATGACACATTTCAGTTTTTTGGTGTATTGACAGGGTTTATCTTTGCAGTAGGTACAATAGATTTCATTTTCAAGGAAAGATGTGTAATGAGCCTTATAACTTGGCAGGGAATTCCTGAGACTATTGAAATGGAAAAGAAATGGAAATCTAACTTGGCTTTGTGAAATGTTCATTTTGACTGTATCTATTTAAGAAAATGCAACATCAATGAGCTCATTGAATCTGATGTTAAAATTTACATCAATAAATTTCAGAGTCAGCAAGCAGACATCATTATTTAATGATGAATTTTCTCTGTTTTTTGAGCCATTTTGGAGAATTCATTTGAAATGAATTGTTTACTTGACAGACAGGTGGCTGTACAGTGCTTATGTCTGATTTTAACAATATGTGACAGTAGGAAAAATTAGAGCTCATTAACATTCACTCGACCCAGTGTCTGCACCACTGATCAATGCTTGAACTACTGTATGCCTTAAAATGCTTAATGAATCATTGTTTGACAGGAATCAACTGCTGTTGGAAGGAAATGTGGATGATCTGATGGCTGGCAGGGTGAATATGGCCTGTGCTTTATCAACAAAGAAAATGTGAATAATTGGGGAGCAGAATGAGTGAGAGAAGTCTTTCAAGGCTTGTGGTGATTGATGAACTATATTATGGTTGACACACACATTCTATGTTTTGCATAAAAGCGTTAGCATCTGATTGAGCAGAAAACCAGGGGAAAGCAAGATTGCCTATGTGATTAGGAGAAGGTAATCAGCCATCTGTTAGGCATAATGCACTTACAAGAGATGAAGATAGAAAGCATATGTGTCTATGTGCTTACACAGGATCTCTCACCTCTTATACAAGTATCCATGAAGATATAGAACTGTATATAAAGAACTAACACAGGGCAAAAATGTACTCTCGTTTCATCTACTCTTTTTCTTTCACCAGAAAGTACAAGCTTGTAACTATGTTGTGTAGTTCATAAATGTGTCCTTTCAGCAGGCTGAAATAGTAGCTTCAGAAGTGACAGAAACAAATAATTTGAGGTGCATTCTTTAAAATAACTGTATCATAACTGTCTCTCACTCTGATTGTGATGATGAAATGAGGCTATGCCTTGAAAATATAGAGAAATGAATTTGAAAATTTATTTTCAGCTGTTCACCTGCAGATTTAAGATAATCTAGTTTATACAGCTATTCCAGGTAAAGAAAGGAAGGTTTAGAAGGAAGCTAGAGTCTGATGTAGCATTGCTTGCTCACCTAATGCTGTCATTGATGCTACCAGGATTTTGTGATGTAGAGAAGAAGACTGAGCTTAGCTTTTCATGATTATAAAGAACTTTGGCAGTGATGGAGGCCCTGCTTGGAGGGAAATAAATCACTTCCTTACCTCTTTTCAAGAATTATTTTTGCATTTTAGTGTATAAAGGACAACTCTAAAAATGTATTCAGTTTTAATATGTGTTCTAACATTTATTACAGTGGCTTACAATTCACTATCTGTACATCTCACAAAATATGGAAAACCAAAGTATTCTAGAAATATAACAAACTCTAAGGCCAGCTTTTAAAAACTCACTTAAAATATCAAACACCACAGTGTATGGCCCCAAAGTATTTTTTAATTTGATCATCCTTTCATTTCTTTTTTTAGCAAATGTTTTAATCCACTAGATGACAGCTTGGTATATGGAATATTATTCTTAAATATGCTTTTTCAAATCTCAAATTAAAATTGGGTTTGCTGAAATTTATCATATATCACTGATGGTTTGTTATGCAAATACTGCAACTGCTGAAGAAGAACTCCCATGCTGCATCTTCCTGTTTCCACCTTCCATATTTCAGTATAAAATTAATATCCTACATATTGGAGGGTAAAGTGTATAGCTAGAGGATGATAGATGCAAGTGTCTATAGACGAATAGGGTGGAAAGCCCCTAATTTAGTCATCTTCAGTGTCTTAACAAAATTTCATTAATGCAATCCTCTGCAAGGCTGCTGACCTAGTTAGAAATATGGAAGTCTAACCTGCATGTGCTCCCATCATCCAAAAAGCAGAACTTTCTTCTGATAAAAAGTATTTTGTCAAGTTTTATAACCTCTAGATTACTTAAAATAGATATGTCTCTGAGGTTTGATGTTGTTGCTGGGCGCTGTTGTTTGCTATTTAGTATTTCAACATTGGAACTTTGTAAAAACACCCCTGTGGCAGGGATTTCCTATTTTCCTTTCGTATTCAATGCATGTGGGTGACTGAAGCTCGCACTCTCAGTGCCTTGCCAGCGCATTTCATAGGTCAGTGCCAGCGTGACAGGGGAATTATGTTGCTTTGCCACAGTTGTGGAGGAGCTGGGGGAGGGATAGCAGGGTGGAGCTTTCTGTTTCACCAGGGATTTTAGGAGCACTCCTGCGAACGCGCCGCTTCAGTTCCAGTTTTCTCAGAGTGTAGGAAAATCTTTCAGTTTTCCTTTCTCACAGTGTAGCTGGATGATGATGCCTTTTTTTCCTGCCAAGAAACAATCTAATGAATTTGTGTCCTAGTGGTCTGATTCAGTAATTTCCAGCTGCAACGGTTTCTCCTTTCAAGCATTTGTGGGCTTTTTAAAGCTTTCCCAGGCCTTGCTAATTAGTATCCATTATCTTTGTAGGACTTTTTTTTTTTAAAGAATGTGAAAAGAATGATCTATTTTAAAGTTGCTCCACATATTCTTACTTGAAGTGTTGCAACTTGTTGTGACCTGGCAGAAAGAAAAGGATTCAGAGGACTTGACTTTAAGAGCAACTAGGATTAAGGAGGCATTAGCGGTAATGCTGGAGAGCCAGTCTAGAGAGTCAAGCACATCGTAACAAAAACCAGGTCAGCAGGTTCCTAATGGTTGCTAATTGCAAACTCAGCGTATCAAAGCTAGAGCTATGCTCTGCACGCAGCATGGACTGGCTTTTGTTTGCTTCTGCAGGAGCATGTTTTAATTTCTGTTTGCTAATTGCTTTAATGTCCTTACTAGAGCTGAGTCATGTTGAAACACTCCAGCAGAGTGCCAGACTTTTTGTGGAAATACTACTAAGCCTGTAACACTTCCTGTGTTTCTGTATCATTTAGTGATTCAGGACCAACTCTATTGCCGGTAGACTTGTTTAATTTGATAACGATAAACATGCAGAAATATGGACCACGTGCACTTCACCAGAATTTCATTTTCAGGAGAAAATAATGTAAAAGATATGCTTGAAGTAATAAAATAGGCTTTAAAACTGGGACTATGAGCAGCATGTCTAAAACAAAAATGTTTTCAAATTGAGTGATTTGTCTAACAATGTATTTTGAGTATGTATGGCAGCAAAGTTTAAATCAAAAAGCAGGCGGTGAAAAAAGATGGACTTGAAAAATACTCAGCATCTGAAAATGTTAATCTCACGCAGTTCTGCTGCAGAGCTTTTTATGTGGCATCATTTAATACTGAAGTCTTCAAAAATCAAACTAAAAGAGTTGGAAATTGTACAGCAGGCTCTTAGAATTATTAGAATCTTCTTTCATTCCGTTTCCTTGATTGCACTGACAGGAAATTTTGTTCTGAAGTGCCAAATTAATATTTACCAGCTTAATATCAGTTCTAAATGTTGTTTTGTAGAGGTGATAGACGTGCAAAAGATAATTTACTAAGTAGTGGAAAGATAAGAAATAAAATCCAATAAACATTGAATTTAATTTCATTTTTAGTACTTCCTGGCTATGAGAAGTAGAAAGGTGTTTGGATACTTCTTTGGCACTTCTCACTGCCAGCAGGAGTGGTCTCTGGATGCTGAAACTCCACTTGAAATATTTAGGAATATAACTGCATACTGATGACACTGCTTTTGGGCTTTAATAAAGCCCCTCTTGTAAAATGATATTTTAATTTTAGGTACATATTTTGGCTTTCGGAATTCTTATCTGTAAGTTTTGATAGCATTGTTGCTTATTGCAACAGTTCTAAATCTAAAAAAACTACAAGAATTTAAACTGCAAAACTAAAATCTACCTATGATAGATCAACCAAGTGTTCTCAGTACTTGCTTCAAATTTGTCTTCAAAATTTTTGTTGTACTTGATCAACAGTCAAGTGAAACAGTTGGGAAATTTGAATAAAACTTGAGACATTTTGTGTTTAGTTATGAATTTCAGGTCAAGGAATATGTTCTAATATGCACAAATACCAGTCCTACATTAACTCATAGGGTTCAGTAAAGTCCTGCTCACTTTGTCAATGCTCAGTTTACTTATGTTGCAGCTGTAGAAAATCAGAATGTATTTTTCATCAATGAAGACTCTTTTCCAAGGTGATTGTCTACAATGAGAGAAATGTGGTATTTGCTATTTTTCTCAAAGAACAAACTTTGCTCAAATCAACAAAATTAATTTGAAAAATCTCTTTATTCTTGAACTTCTAGTGTAGATTTCCAGGGGAAGGAATTTATTTAGAATTATGATACCTCTCAGATGGTGCCATTTACTCCTTGTATTGTGAACATTTTTGTTGCAAAATTTGGTCTCGTAACAGCAGTCTCTTTTCCTTTTATCTTTGCAGCTATTTTGGAAAGAGTTATGGTTTAGACTTCCCCATGTTAGCCATGGATGTAGCATTTTCTCCCATGAGAACACAGGAACTGGATCCCATGCCGTCTGATGCATCTCCCATGCTTATCAACATGACTCCTACAGCAGAACGAGATGGGGAAGAGGATGTCATGAAGGAGCTTGATTCTGGCCAACAGTACGAAAAGCCGCCTCCTCTACACACTGGGGCTGATTGGAAGATTGTTCTCCACTTGCCAGAAATCGAGACCTGGCTACGGATGACATCTGAAAGAGTCAGGGATCTGACCTACTCTGTCCAGCAGGACTCGGACAGCAAGCATGTGGATGTGCATCTGGTACAGCTGAAGGTAGGATGGATTTTATATTGCAGACTTGTCAGTGAAGGTGGTTCACTTGGCTCTGCTACTGGTAAAGTAAACAAAAGGCTTTTCGTAACTGCTGTAGCCGGTCCGACAGCCTGTATTAAAAAGTGAGTAAGTCCTTTTCAGGGAGATAACTGAAACCATATAATTCTCAGTTTTTTTGCAACATTATTTACTCATAATTTAATTCAGCAGTCATAATCATGTTAATGAAGATGTTCACACTCCAAAAGCAGCTACTGCAACTTTAACAGTAACCTGACTGACATCTCAGAAGTGTCCAGAAATATTCCCATTCATTTTGATAGGCTTCAGTACCTAAAACTCCCAGATTTGTGTCCCAGTAAGCATGGCCACTTATTTGAAAGCTAAACAAGTCTCAAAGACAGTAGGATAGAAAGGTGGTTTAATGTCCGGTCTTTCCGTCACGTGAAAGTTATGTTGAAGATTGAACTGGGGTGGGACTACATACAAAACAGTGAATATGTGGAATTTTTTTTCAGATCTGAGTCTTGGTGAGAAATATGAAGTGATAAGACTTGAACAGTCAAAGCCAGTAAATCAAACCTTTTTTATTTTATTTTCTTTTTCCCTCAGCAAGAAAATGTGTTAGCAAGACCCCAAAATCCTTTTTATCCCCCCAAAATCTAGGGTTTTTGTAAACTAAAAAAGTAACAATCCCCCTTCCCCCAACCCAACACCTGAACACAAGTATCTTTAAGCAATTATCTCTGTCTTGGTCCCAGATTTAAATTTCAGTGTTGAATCTTTAAAGAAATTGAGGAAATTAAAACAAATAGTGTCCAGGATTCTGTATGTATGTTCATTTACATTGCTTGGTTTGCTGCAGCAGATGAAGTGTGTTTGAAGGCAGCAAACAATCTCCAAAAATAGCAGGCAAATGTTCTCTCTTCAGACTGAGCTGTCTTCAGAGTTACATTCTGAGTGCTGTTTATGTGAACATAGTCTTCCTTCATACTCAGCGTGATGGTATTTTATTTGTGTTTATTTTAGGACTGGAGCTGTAAGCTGTCTTAAAATACAACTCTGTGTACTAGCATTAACCATAGAGCAATTGTACTGTAATCGGTTCTAGCCAAATAGAGAGCTGATCTGGAGATTTTTATGGTCCTGCCATTTTTCTGAAAAATTTGGGGTAAACATTGATGGCTTTTGATGAAAGAAAGGACTACATCCACAATGGGCAGTAGGTTTTTAGCAAATACAGCTAAAAGGTATTTCTACAGGCAGACATAACACATGTTGCTGGACCAGGTGCCAGTTCTGAACTGGGATTGCCTGTGGCTGTATTAGTGCAGTGCTGGGCTGAAGCTAAAGAGCTATGGAGCTTGTGGATGGTATTCGCACACAGCTGTGGGCTGGCTCAGAGCACAAGCAGAACTGGTTTATGCCTGCTTACAAAATAGGAATATTCTGTAGGTATAACTCTCCCTCACACAACCACTAAAATGTTTTATTTCCAAATGGAGGTCAGCAGAGGAATAGCATTTCTCAGAGTTTTCTCCTTGTTAGAGTTTTTTGGTGAAGTTGCAAGAGTCAACAGTAGTTCACAAAATACTTCCTGGATGGTTTGTTCCATGTAAGCCATTGCTGTAGGCACCTAGGGATCATTTGGGACTAGGAAGCGAACTGCTTAATGCAACTATAAAAAAGGACAAAAGAATAATATGACAGGATCACTATTTTCTGCAATTATCCAGCCTTTCAGCCTAGGGGGAGCTGTCATTGAGGCTGTCAAATATTCTCTGTTCAGACCCTGGACTCACAGGGAAGTGCTCTTTTTTGTGTGTCTACATACGTGTCTATCTGTGTGCATGCATGAAAATTACTTGTATTTAAAGATATTTTTAAAATATTTGATATATTTTTATTTTTTTCACAAAGTAGCATAAAAAGAAAAAGCTTCCAATAAGATCAGTAGCAGCAGTAAAAAATACCACAAAGTCTTAACAAACTTATAAGGAATACAGAAGTTCTGTAACCTGCTTACCTTAATCTATATACAAACAAAAAAGAAAAACAAATGTAGAAGTAAGTGTTTTGGAAATGCTTTTATTCAGACTTCAGATATATTTTAATTTTTTTATCCTTGTATCCTCTTGCATTA
Organism: Mesitornis unicolor; assembly: GCF_000695765.1. Lineage (NCBI taxonomy): Eukaryota > Metazoa > Chordata > Aves > Mesitornithiformes > Mesitornithidae > Mesitornis > Mesitornis unicolor. The sequence goes on from NW_010169111.1 coordinate 61,132, forward strand.
TATAACTTAATCAACTAAGCAAAAAAACCCCTATAACCTCATACAGAGCCTCTTTTCTTTTGAATTTCTTCTGTGCTCTAATAATTCTCCTTGAGGGGCTTCTTCCAACTGATCTGAGTCCTGCTGGAATTGTTGTGCCCAGACTTGATACAGGGCTAAATGTGAAGCTTCATCATTACCAGAAAACTGAAAAAAGTATTTCACATGTCCTTCAAACAATACATAGCTGTTTAATATTTTCTTGTTTATTTTCACAACAGCAGATGGTTGATTCATGTTCAGCTTGTGATTCACTGTAACTCCCAAACTCCTTTGATGCACTATGGGTTTTTCACTTCTCTCTCATCCATTTTATCTGTGAAATTTTATGGAATGGAATTTGTCCATTATTGAACTTTTTTTTCAATCTCCTATTTCTCTAGTGTGCCAGTGACTTTTTCAGTTCCAAATCTGTCTTCTGATATGTTTGAAGTATCTCCCCCAAGCACACTTATTATCGTTGTCTGCAAATTTAAGAAGCTGCCTCTCTACTCCTTTGTCCAAATTGTAAAGACAAAAATGAATTACACAGACTCAGGATAAAAGTCTATAACATAATAGTTTCTGAATATAACTTCGAAAGTGCAAATGTAGCAGTAAGGCAAACAATTTTTCATTTTCTCATAGTTTGTTTCCCTCTGCCAGGAGAGATCTAATTCCATTTTCAGTCAGCTTTCTATTAGTTGTGGATGCTTAAAGCTGATGTCCTTTGACTGTCAGTTGGCTCATGGTAATAGGACTGGTTTGAGGATCTAGGCCATAGCAGACTTTTTACATTATTCCTTGGAAAAAAATTCTCAGCAAACAGATAAACTCTTTCTCTTGTGAATATTTGCTCTGTATTCCTGTTGCAGATCTGTCTGTGCTTCTGCTCTTTCTGTAATCAAGAACATTGTTTCTTTTTTATGGCTTGTTCCCTGGGGATTTGGTGTTTGCTGGCAGTCTCTTTTCTTGCTACATGGCTTAGGGCTTTACTTGCCACCACCAACCCTTTGAAAATAGTTGCGTCTCTCACTTTTGCAATGCCCTTGCTCAGAACTAGCCACACAGCATGAGTAGGAGGCTTGTCTTATGGCATCCCTTGGGAAATTTCCTGGAAAGCTCAGCTTCACATGAGTGCTTCAGTGAGCTGGATGCACAAATCATAACTCTCCGGGGTCCAGAATGCCTTATACCACTCACTTATCTGGTCATCGCCCTTAACTCAAGCTGGGCTAAGATACATTTACATCTCTCAAACACATTCAGTGTAGCTGTTGCCAATTGCAAATATTTGTAAAAAAGATGAAAAAAGTCATGTTTTTACTACAAGCAAATCTAAAAGTGTTCTCTCTGTCCTTGTATTCTGTTAACCTGCTGAGATGCTTTCATGATCCATTTAGCTTTCTCAGTCTGAATAAAGTATGCTTGCTTTTACAGCAAATTCTCTCAGAAATCCTCCTGAGGTCCAACTTGGATTCAACTCCCATTCTTCTGCTTTATTTTCTATCCTTTAACCCTCTCAGGGAAGGGTCTAGTGTTTCAACTAGTGTTGATTACTGCTTTCTGTCTTTGTACTATGGTAACTATTTGATTTTGCCACTATTAACAATCCCATACTAAGAAGTCACCTTAACTTGCATATGAAATAAAATTAGACATCACAGAAATGCAATTCAGATAAACAAATTAACATTTAAGGGTTATCTGTGCAATGTGATATCTCTACTCTGGAACTGATTTTCAGTTTTTGAGAACTACTTTAGATTGTCTATAGCTCGAGGACAGAATGCGCACACCAAAAATTCCTAAAATGAAAGTGGGCTATAACTACAGGGAAAATGTAACGTCTTTCATACTCAGCTAGTTAACGTGTCTGAGATGCTTAGGACTGTACATCGGGAAGAGACTCTAAAATTAGTGACACTTGATAAATTTTAGTCTCCTTAATCCTGTGAAAGCTGTAAACTGCTCTGAGAAAGTGAATCTGAAAAGTTTACAGTTTTAAAGAGCTCAAATATTTCAGTTGAATGTTGGGGAGGATTCTCCATGCTATCAACAAGCATAAGTAAAGAATTTTTTAAAGAGCAGTTTCTTGAAATAGTTGAGGTTTTGGTGTTCAGTACAGATTTGAAGCAATTAGAAAAATTATTCAAAATCTTCCAACTCTTTATTAACCTCAAATATGAAAAAGAAAATGCTGGCTGCAGCTGTGTTGCGGACTCACAGTTCTGAGTATAAGGATTTCTTTGCTGCAAATTTGATAAGGAAACTTTAGATCTTGGTTCTCTATATAACATATGGGATATTTCTGTGTTAGATTAATTATGTCAAAGTACATATATACCAAGTCACTTTGCTCTTATGCTTTTTTTTTCTTTTCTGAATCTAACCCAAAATCTCATCTGATTACAGGTCATATGTTTGTAAAGCACTTAAACACCAAACAGTGATCTCACTATAGCCATATCATGTATTACATTGTATTTTATGCATAGCGATTCCAAAGATTTGACAGTCTTTGTAGATTACAATCTAAGTAACTGCAGATGTGACTTTTTCTTCTTCTTTTTTTTTTTTTCAGCCAGATGGCTTAATACAAATAAAATGCAGGCAGAAATATGCTGCCCGAGTGGCTGCAAATCAAAACTGAGTTTGCTTATGGAAGTATGGTGAAAGACTAGATAATAAATACATTTATCTATATGGAACATTGCCAGTGGAGTATATTTATATAGACACGTAAAATATGTTTAGATTACACTGGTATTGAAGAAATTCTTTTTTTGGAGGAGAAGGGTTAGCGTTAAGAGCACGTTCTAGCTCAGCCTCTAGTCAAATGCTAAATTTATTGCAGTCATCCCAACAACCTCAGTGGGTCAACTTTATTTGCCTTAAGCCACCTAGCATTTAATAAATGAGTAACAGGATTTATTTGGATAAAAAATGATTTGTTTGGAATGATTTCTTAAAACTGTTTGTAAGATTTATCATATTTATTATATTCAAGTTATCTTTCAGACCAAATATATTATGCACTCCAAAAATGTCAAGCACTCATAAGTAACTCTACAGGAGCAGCTGATACACAGTAAAATATATATCTAGGATGCTATAATGATGGCTTAATTCGTCTCTGTATTGGAAGAGCACATCTGCTATATGTATTAGTTCCATGCTTTGTAAACACAAGATTACACACACAATTTAAAGGAAGCAACTGGTTGGTTAATAAGTTGTATTCTTATTTAGTTTGCCTCAGAACAGCTCAGTGGTATCACAGCATTCAGCAGGGCAGCCGCATGTAAATGCTGGTATATACGAATTTACTGCTCTGAAGGTGGGCTTTGCAGAGGCTACTCTTTACTTACAGTCTGGGCTTCAACATCAGACAGGTGGGTTTATTAGTTTTTCTTATTTCCTGAGTAGCTGGGTGTGCCTGTATTTTTTCTAATTTTTAAATTTTTCTCTCTCCCCTGAGCATATTTCCCTGTTTTGGAAAAAAGCCAGAATGGAAAATATGGAGTACCAGAAATAAATCCTTGTTTCTCAAAATTTGATTGGCCAAACAATCACACTGTTTAGAAGCCTTCCAACTTATATGGCATTTCTACAGCCTTACTCAGATTGATGCTTTTTACAGAATCACAGAACCACAGAATCACAG
>NW_010169112.1:0-1096 GCF_000695765.1 Mesitornis unicolor
AATATCTGATATATAGGATATATATCCTACATAATATATCCTATATAATACATAATATATCATATATATAATCTATCATATATAACACATAATATAGAATATATAATGGAATTTAAAGTAATAAATAAGAATAATAAATCCTGGAAAAGCCTTCATCTACCTAAGGCTGACCTAACGCACCCTGCTCAGACAGAGCAGCCTGGTTCTGGGGATGGAGGAGCTCTTGGTTTACCCAGAGGTGTCAGAAATGCTGATGGTGACTCTCAGTACCCGGACTCCCCACAAGATCATTCAGATCCCTTTGCTGTAACAGGGACAGGACCAGGTTTGCTGAAACCACCGCAAACCCCTCTCAGCTCCTTCTCAGGCAAGGAAGAAGACATTTTATAGGGAAAAACCTAAATCTGATCTAAATTGGCTCGGTTCTGAGCTGAACCAAGTCTGTGCCATCGTCTATTCAAAATGTTGCCTGTTCTTTTTCCAAAACAAGTCTCAAGCGTTAAGTAAATTATCAAATCACCTCCAGCCAGAACTGCCAGCATAGCTACGGTCTTGTGGGGTGGAAAATGTCATAAATCTGAGTGATTACAACTAGAGAAAGAACCCGGAGAAATATTCGGTGTATCTGAACTGGAAGCCTAAGAAACACCTGCAGAATGCACAGGCATTTGTCTGCCAGGAGAGCAGACTCCCGCTGGACAGTACTGAAGAACTCCATTTGCCCTCATCTTCCAAAGGGTAACTGCCCCTTTTAAGAGGGGTAAGCAGACAGCCCAAGTGTGAGGCCACCCCATTTGTGTGGAAGGCAGAAATTCAGCATTCTGATCAGCAAGAAAGGATCGAGTGAACTGGGGAGCGCAAACTTGCGATGAGCAGCGCCCACCTCTTCAAGCCCAAGGGCGACTGAGCTGCGTGTTCTCATCTCTGCTCACCAAAGCTGTGGCAAGGCATGGAGCACTGCACCGACAGAGCTGATCGCACGCGGGGCTCCCACGTGAACTGGGCAACGTCTCAGAGCTGCGGCGTGGCCAGGGAGCACCAGTGGGTAACCAGGAGGAGCTCTAAAGATGAGAGGAGCAGCACCACACAGAGGAAG
>NW_010169113.1:0-13861 GCF_000695765.1 Mesitornis unicolor
AACATATATATAATTATATAAAATATATATTTTTATATCTATATATAAAAAATAATCCTTGCATTGGACAAAGGTCTTCACCCACACAGGTTTATCCTCACGTAGCACCTTAAATGGATCAGTTTCCACCATATATGATATTTTATAACAGACTTGCTTCTTTCTTTTACAGATGCCGGACACGAACACAAGCACCTTGTGCACTTACAGAGAGCAAGGGTCCTCCTCAGTGAGATCCGACAGAAAAACATTGGCAAAGTGGATGAAGAGGGCACCTATTGCTTGCTTGGAGGTATCATAAAACCTGGAGGAAAAAAAGGAAAAAAAGATCTGTGTCCCAGAGCACAAACAGCAGAGCAGTCACCAAAGCAAAGGTCCTTCATGGATCTGCTTTCCTCCAAGATGCATTCATCACACATGGAAATTTGTAGGGGCAGTTTGGCCAACTCTAAATACTTTAAAAACTAAACCATTTCAGCTTGCAGCAGCTCAGTCTTGCAGATCTGCCACTGAGGTTTGGCCTGCAGCAAAGGCCAATTCCCCCCCTCCAGTTCCCAGCCCAGCCTCAGTTTCTCCGACCAGCAGTACATGCAGGGAACGCGTTCAGCTATTTATGATTTTTTGCACCCATCCACAGGGAACTGGGTTGAATTCAGGTAGCTGAGCCCACCCATATACCCACCCCGGCAGCCAGTAAATCCTACAATGCAGAGATGCTTTATGGTGGTGTCTGAGGCTGACAGCAATACCCAGCTACCTTACATCAATGGCTTGTCAGCGGATTGGAGAGGACCATAACCTCTCAGTTCAGTCAGCTGCAGTAAAAATAAGCTTTTCTAGAAGAGCTAGGCAGAGAATTTTACTTCTAGGGAGCACCAGCTACTTTATGGAGGTCTCCTTGGGAAGCAGCAGCAAAGTATTTCATTTTATACCATGCAGGATAGTCATAAGGCTTAGAAGAGTGTTAGTGTAAAAGAAAATAATATTACAGATACAATATTACAGGTACATGGTCTTTTCAATCTCTAAATTAAAAAAATCTCACCATATCCTCCAGGGACGCCTCTCTTCCTTTGGTTCCCTAAATCGTTTTACTGGAAAGAAAATTAGAGAGGTTACTTTAACTAGCAGAGTTGAAGCAATACCATTATGCAGTCTGTGTTGGTCTTCAATGAGAAAAAGCAGTGAAAAACATCTGGAAGTCCCTCAAGATATGCCAGCCTAAAGCTGAGCAAATCCAAAGGACCTGGCTCTAAACTGACCAGAGGCAATGCAAGCACCCACAGGTCAGAAGGACGAAGAGCAGAGGTGTTTGGGAGGCGAGTGTGTGCTTCTGGAGTCCATCTTCACGCCATGGGAAGTGACCCAAGGAAAGCTAGGGATAGTTAATCACTACCTACCAGCCCTAATAATCATTCTATGGCCCAAGAGTCCATTATGGTTTTGGGTCACAGCAGCACAATAAAGTCATCTCCTCCTTGCAGCTAACACCAACAGAGGACCTTTGAGGAAGAAAGACCTTGCACACATCTCCAGTGTGGGCCAAGCCCCCAAACCCTGCAAGCTGGCACAGCTCCATACTTAATTATTTAAAAATAATGAAAACATTATTTCATTACACAACATTCTACATGCCCACTGGCTACCACTTTAGTCTGAGACACACAGCTTCAGTACCACCAACCATATGCCCTGAAAAAGAAAAGGTATCTGAAGCAACACTTCCTTCCTTGAAAATATTCAAGGTAAGGTTGGATGTGGCTCTGAGCAACCTGATCTAGTTGAGGATGTCCCTGCTCATTGCAGGAGGGTTGGACCAGATGAGCTTTAAAGGTCTCTTCCAACCCAAACCATCCTGTGACTCTTTTTAAATGAAGTACCTCTGGCCATAGAGGAGTTTGCTCCTCGCAGCCTTTCAGGTCTGTCCTCCTCTAAGGAGCCCTCCAGCACTGTCTATCACTGTTGCTGCTCTGAGCTGTCTCCTGGCACCACCTGGAGATAACAGCAAGTTGGATTTTTACCTAGTTTTGCTCAGAGTAGAGTTTGAGCACTGCAGCAGCATCTCAAAGGGTCCCAGTTAGTTTGACACTGAGATTCAACGCTCTCCTGGGGTTCAACCAGCTTTTACACATGCAAATAAGAGCCACTAATGGAAGAGCACCACATCCCATGCAGAAGTCATTTTTGATCGTTTTGCTCGTCATTTTGATCATCATTCCAGCTAGGAGCCCATTTTAGAAAGCACCAGCTACCAGGCCAACTCTTCAGTGGTTGGACTAGATGAACTTTAAAGGTCCCTTCCAACCCAACACATCATATGATTCTATGATTCTCCCTTTAAACCCTCAGGTGCCAACACTCTGGAACAAGCAGACCTGGAAGAGTCTTTTCCACTAAATTAGATTTATTAATTAGGAAATAAAAAGTTAAAAGCAAAGGGCATTCAATGGCTCTGTCTTGGTTTGTGGTAAGGTTGCTAATAGCTACCTCGAGAGCTAGAGACATCATCATCACAGCTGCTGCCTCCAAACCTCAGGAAGACACAGAGGATGCAGATCCCTGACCTTGCCTGGGCTGCTGGAGCCATTCACCCTCCTCCTCATCAGTGCTAATGAGCTCAAGATGGACAGTGGATTAAATCTGCCTCAATCCATTCCCAAACATGCTGTCAGCTTGAACAGGATTCAGAGTTAATAATAATGAGCTGTGACATTTTTTTTGGAGGGAAATGGCAAAAGCCAGTAATTCAATGCATCCTTTCTGACTCCCGAGTCTGACTTCTGACTGGGATGGGAGCAGAGCGGCTGCTTGGTGGTGCCATCCAGCAAAACCAGCAGCCTGAAAGCAGCAGGACATGAGTATGCAATGTAGAGAAACCATCCCAAGGGTATGTACTTATATATAGGGTACTACTATATGGCATCAATCACTAAATCCTTCTGCTTCTGATACCAGGCACGTCACTGCAATGAGTGCTGAAGAGTACACAGACTGCAGAAGCCCCAACAGACAACCAGTTAATCTATTTTATTATCAAGTCTTCACCCTTCATAGCCCCATACCCTACCCTGCTCCTTTAAAAAGCAGCCAAAAGCCAGCACAGACATACACCATCCCACCAGTTGCAGATATTCTTTCTTCATCCCCTCAGCTACATGTAATCACTCTCTGCCTTCAAGTTTAACCAAAGGGACTTTTGTCACTGCTGACAGATCTTGGCACACGAGGATGCTTCCCAGGGCAACTTGGGGATATGAACACAGGGACCCAGAGTACCACAGGGCATCAGAGCCACATGCTTCTGCCTGCTCTTCAGTGGGGTAAGGAGATGCATTTTTATAAGCACGAGTTTCCTTACTGGGAGAACAAGACACAACCTACACATACAGTCCATTTTATACTATTAGCACTGCTGATAAGGCCAGCACAATTTTAAACACAACTTGGTATCCAGCTCTCTTTCCAGATTTACACTCTACCAACTAGTTTGTCCTTTAGTTAATGAAACTGCAGAGAAGTGAAGAGCTTCTGTCCAAGTAAAAACTGCTCTTTCAGAGCCAGGAACTGTTCTAATCCAGGCACACCACAGTAGCCAGTCCCATGGGCATCCCATGAAACACCCACAGGGAATCTGAACTACTCTGGTTATAACCCAAAACAGGGCTTTTTTCCTCTCCTGCCCTGTGGGGAAACAGCTGGCCTTGGCAGCACAACTCACATGGGCTCCATGTACCAGAAGGCAAACCCTCCTCCAAAAGCAGGCAGGAAAGGCTCAGGAAAGGCTGGGAAGAAGCACTAAAATATTAGCTGGATCCAGGTGATCGCCAATTCAAGATCTCTCTGCTCTTGTGCATCTAGACAGTAATCAACTGATCTGTTCAGTCCAGCTGTGCTTGAGCAGTCATGTCAAGTTACACCATAGATATTTGCAGCAGTTTGTGTCCTACCCCTGTCCATAAAAAAAGGCCTGATTTCTCTTATTCAGCAGAATCCCACCATGAGATATCCCTGCAGCAATGACTTCCATCAACACAAACAAGCTCTGCTGTCACTGCTGACCTTCAAAGAGCCATATGTGTTTCACCTACCCACAAGCAAAAGACACGTGGACCAACCAAACCATTTGAGTGGCCAGAAGTATTTAAACCAAACCTAAGGAGCTTGTTCAGCTCTTGGGGCAGAGAGCAGGATGCTGCAGAGAAGCTGTTGAAGGGGCCTGCAGGGCACCAAGCTGACCACTAGGCCCAACTGTGAGAGCACCAAGGATGATTTTCATTATAGTCTTAATGAGAAATGACATGTTATGTATCCACAGCCACTCAGGCTAGAAATACAGTAATTCAGTGTGATCAGATGACAAGTAAGAGGTAAGAAGTTAATGGTGTGGTGCCTTGTTGAACACAGCTTGTCATGCCTCATTAGATTTAAGAGAGTTATCCGAGACTGCGTAATTATCAGAGACAGTAAAACTGTTGTATTAAAGATAAAAAGCTAGTATTATAGAGAAATAATTAACTGCTTAATAGGGCATTTACTGTGCAGAGCTGCAGCAGGCTGTCTCCAAATCAAACCACAAATCCAGCCAAGATTACTGGAGCTTAAACAGCCAGAGTTGTTTGGTAGCTGTGACCCAGAGGTTAGGGGTGATGTTAAACCCACACAAAAGCAGCACCAGGTCTTTGAAAACTCAAGGAGCCAATGAAGTCCCCTTTGAAGCAGCACTGCTGCTTCTGGGAGCACAGCAGGGCTCTGGATCAACAGGCTGAGCAGCAACTGCTAAGTGTCCTTCCCTTCTTCCAAGCCCTGCAGAGAGCCAAGCCATAGCCATGGCACAGCCTCAGTTTGAGCAAAGTCTCCTTTGCTTTTCTCAGAAAAACATCTCCATTCACTGGAGTCAACTCAGTTCTCCACCAGCTGTAGGCATGGATTTGCCACCATGACAGATCAGTCCACTCAAAATTTATTTCTTTTAAAGAGTTGAGCATGCTTATGCATGATCAAGCAAACAAGAAGTGTGATATTTAAGTTCTAGCACCTACATCCAATTAAAAACTGAGTGTAGTGCACACAGAGCAGCACAAGATGGGGGAGAACCCCCACACAACTAGATTAAAAATGAGACTGGTGTGTACTGGGTCTACACCAGGAGACATCAGGAATTTGTCTTCCCAATAGCGCTACCCACCACAGCATTGATCATTTTAACTCTGCCTCTCTTCTCAGCTTCACCCATTTGTAAAGTGAGCTGGCTTCTGCAAGGAAGCAATGTTACTGCACATCTCTACAGCTAAGGGATCTTTCCAGACTGCCAGATACCTGTAAGCTTAGTTGGATCATACCACAGGCCAGGAAAGCACAGGTCCCCCAGATTTCTGGCACATATTTGCTTCTCATGGACCCACATGCCAGTCACTGCTTTTTAAGTCTTCACAAGCATGATATATACACACAGAGAGGATTCCCAATCTCACTTTGTGCCTTTTCACATCATCACTAAACAGAAAACTAGTCCTAGTAACATATGAAGTAAAATTCACATGAACCTTTAGATTCTCTCCCCGTCCCCCCCAAAATCTTCTAAAAGGAAGAGAAGTGGAAGTTCAGTCACGCTTTCAGACAAATCTTTGAAGTCCAAAAGCAGCAACGAACCTCAGAGCTGAATGTGGGTTGGGAATTGCTCCAGGGTTGACTTCACAGAATCACAGAATGTTAGGAGTTGGAAGGGACCTCGAAAGATCATCTAGCCCAACCCCCTCCCAGAGCAGGAAATGTCAATGTGACTTCAAGCAGAGAAGTCTGAAAAATCAGCCTCAATTAATTTCCACTGGTGGTGTACAATCTGGATGTTTGCAGTGTGCTTCAGGTGAGTCCTAGGTAGTGTCAGTGGCCTACCGAGCTGCCCCTTCTATCACAGAGCAGAGCTACTTGTGTTCTGAAGAGCAGCAAAATTTGGTAGTTGTGTCAAGTGAACTACCTCTCTGACAGCACAAAACCACCCAGTGGTGCTTACTGCTGCTGGGGGGACATGAGAGGCTGATAGGAGATGCTGGGTGAAATAAAGCTGAACAAACCACATTCACAGCTGAAGGTTCTTGTTTGCAACAGAGCAGGATGCTACAGCAGGCACCGTGACTAAACAAGATGCTCAATGGATGAAGATGGATGCTGCATGTTCAGGTTCTTCCTGCAGCACCCAACCCTAAACCTATTTCAATCTGCTTCTGAATTATTCCATTTAAATTTTATTTAAAGTAAAGTAGGTGGATGTCAACAGCAAAACAGTCCACACTGTAGAAATGAGTTTCCTTCAGTAATGCTTCAAAGACAGACCTCAAGAACAACAAAAGGAAGCCTCATAAAGTCCCAACTTGAAGCTCCAAGATGCACAGCCAAGCTGCAGCGTGGAAATTAAATGCCGAGTGACCATTTATACTTGCCACATGGTCCAAAGCACCACAGGTAAAGGCAGGGCTTGTGGGAAGAAGATGTTCCTGGAAGAGTCAGGAGAAGGAGACCCAGGTCTATCCCATTAAAACCCGAGCAAAGCCCCACTGAGGTGACAGCCTGCCTTCTCGAGCTGCTGTCCTCAGAACATACCACTCTCCCCCTACTTGGCTCCAGTTACTGCAGACAAAAAAGCCATGAAGTTCAACAAAAGGGAAGGAAGATGAGTGACAATTTGAGAGACATACCCTGCCCATGGCTGAGAAAGGGCAGGGCAGGAAACAAAATACGCCCAGGCCCTTCCTCTTCAGTCAAGGACAATAAAGATTATATACACTTGGAATTCCCCAAGGATCACTAAGCTGGGAAGTTGGACAGCTGAATAAGGACCTGTGAAACGTAAAAAAGTCTACTTTATTTTTAATAAAATCTCCAATTATTATAATAGCTTAAGACAGGGAGAGCAGTGACCACCCAAATTCCCTTGTGCTGTTCCTCTCCCCATTCATGGTGGAGCAGCCCCACATACATCATCCTCCCTTGCATCCATTTACCCTATATTGCATTCAGACAGCTTCACAGCAGATGCCTGTATCAGCACAGGTGCTTTTTACCCTTTTGGAAATAAAAACCTTAATCCAGGGAGAAAAAAAACCACGATACCTAAGTAAGGTTTCCACAAAATCAAAGGGCAAAAATTATTTCCCTAGGAGAAGCTTAGGTGTCCTTGTCTGAATCTCAGGCCATCTCTTTGGTAAATCTTACTGCAACCAGCCCAAGTATTCAAAAGCTGAGGTTTGGAAGGGAGATGATGACTCGGACAAAGCTTTTAGGACTTGATTTACAGAAGATGCTAGCCTGACCCCACCGAGCTCAGTGGCATGGCGGAGGACGAACACTGAAAGTGAGTATTAGAAACACTCAGAGAAAGCACTGCAGCATTAATACACTTCAGTTGTGAATGGTCCACCAAAAATAAAAGGCTGCAAGGCTCAGAACTGCTTACAGTCACCTGCTTTTAAGAAAAGGACCCATCTCTGGGGAAACATCACACTAGCAAGAGGGTCAGGACTTCACTTCTGGCCTTTGCAGAAGGGGACCCAGAGCTACTGTACCATGGAGGAAACAGAGGCTCTTCCCTGCCCAGCCTCCGTGTTATTTACAGGCAGTAAAGCCTCCAATAACACATTCCAACCTATTTCAAAGGACACACCCTTTCCCAGGCTTTTTCCAAGCCCCAGGCAGGAAAGAAGCCTAAATGCAGGATACAGAGGCCAAAACCCTGGGGTCTGCACTATTCTTAGCCTCAGCATGCAGCTCCTCAGACAGCTCGACCCCAGACACAATGGGAGGAAGCAGCAGCCATGGTTTGCAGAGAGCGGCCAAGATGCTGCTGGCGAGATAACTGGAGAGACTCGGAGCATTTACCCTCCATCAGCTCAGGGAGCAACAGAAGTCCCGTCGGTGGTTTGAAGAGACAGATTGCTATTGATTCACACTTTCTAGTCTGCACTAGAGGCATTTAGTCATTCCTTCCCAAATACCCTTGCAGCAATGCTTCAAGAATGTAAGCATGCGTAGCAAAACCAGCAGAGAGGATGCTTTGAGGTAGGAATTGGAGTGGAGGATTTATGCTAGGTTATCTCTGGGTCCTCAAGATGTGAGGCAGCAGAAGTATATAGATTAAACTAGCTCCTGCTTAAGATACGCAGCTATTGCTGGGCTACTCCACAGCATCTTTCAACTAAGAAGAGTTTACCCTGGGTTAGAGTGCTCTGACTTGCAAGAGGAACACACACGGACAGCAGACTCTCAGGAAGCTGCTGATGGAGCAGTGGCCCCATGCGAAGTCTTGTGCAGTGCTCCCAGGCTGATGCAGGTGGGCCACAAGAAAAAGAACGCAGTACTTTGGTATGGTTCTCAGTTTATAAGCTCTACCCTGTGTTTCTTACTTCTATGTGGATTTTACATCTATTAGTATAGCCAGGTGGTCATAAACCATAGCTTTGAGATAATAAACATTAGTCATGCTTCACGCCTTGAGAACAGGGCATATTATTTGACAACACAGTAGATCTTATGTGAAACCTGAATTGGGGGCAGGGTCTAGCTCAAATACAGAGTGTTTTATTTAACTCTATCCTGGAGTAGGCAGTAGTGACTCCCTCCAATTAAAGCATCACTAGATTTTAGGCCACTCCCTTGAAAAAATGATGTTTAAACAGGGAATGCTTTACCTTAAGACCAAAAGATTGGGGATCATTTAAGAGAACAACACATGAAGAATTAAGTCATGCAACTGGGCTGGCACTTTAACTTAAAATCTGTCTGCCATAGAGTTCTCTCACAAATGCCGTTAAAAAAAAACAGCTGGAAATTTAACAGACTCTTCCCTAAAGCATTACTTGCTCCATCTCTTAATTACAGAAGACTAGTTCCCTCATGAACTGCTTGTGTGGAGTTAAAAGTCACCTATAATATCAATTGTTCACTATGTGTTGCAGAACCAATTCAGCAAGGTGTAAAGCACTTGGCAGCCCTTGGGCTACAAGTAAGTTTTCAGGTAGTTTTGGCTCATTTCTCAGCTCACCCACCCCATTTGTTCCTTCAGAAACCATCCTCGCTTAGCATACAGCTTTCACTGCTCCGTTTAGCCATTCAAAAGGTGACTTCCAAGAAGAGGTCAATGTAATCAACAGCTGAAACTCAAAAGCTTTGTAGAAAGCTGCATGCAGCTTAATGAAGCACATCGAGTGCTGCACAGACCTTCCAGCTTACAAAGCACAATGCGGGTTTTCAAGCTCAGCCAGTTTTCAGATGTACTGAAGCAGAAGAAAAACGTCTTGAGAGTCCTGCCATATGTAGCTTTTTGCTTAACCCACAAACCTACGTGCACATTGACTACTACAGTCTGCAAAGCCCCATCCCTCACATCTCCAGAGACGCAGCGGACATTTGTGGTTTTGTTTCCCCCTAGAAGGGAAAGTATCTGCAGCGAAATTTCCATTTAAACATACACGTGTGCGAATAATCAAAGTCACACACAGTTACGCATTTGTGTTAGAGGAAGCAAAGCCAGCAGAACTGTCTTGGGCAGGGTAAGCCTGTAGTGCTCCTGTGTCCTGGGCAAATTTATTTTGAAACAGAAAACAAGTTTGGACAGATGAGTCATCTGTCACTTATTTCTTCTCTTTCCTGACATGGACTCACACTTATACCCATCATTATGAAAGATTTTCAGGGTAAAAGCAAAAATACCACATAGAAAGCACTCGAGATAATTCTGACTCGCAGAACAGCGCTGCAATTCAAAGTATGTATGGCAACAAGACTGGACTCAGCACTGGGGCAGGACCATACACTCTATAGAATAGTTTGGGTTGGAAGGGACCTTTAAAGCTCATCTAGCCCAACTCCCCTGCAGTCAGCCAGGACATCTTCAACCAGATGAGGTCACTCAGAGCCCCATCCAACCTGGCATGAATGGTTCTAGGGTTGAGGCCTCCACCACCTCTCTGGGCAACCTGCACCAGTGTTTCACCACCCTCACTGTAAAAAGTTTCTTCCTTATACTTAGTCTAAATCTACTTTCTTTAGTCAAAAACATTTACTCCTCGTACAGGCCCTACTAAAAAGTCACAAAAGGTTGCTTGAGTTTGATTTATTTGATGGAGAAGAGTACCACAGCTACCACTAATCCCTCTCAAAGTTCAGATACCTCCATTCACTGAGATACCGTTTCCTATTTTCACTAACCAATTTGCCCACCATCCTGGAGAAAAATGCACTGCAAGGTCAGCTAATAAGTCCACCAGGGCCAGGAAAACATGGGCCAAGTGGGTACATCTTATGATCTTAGTTTCAGGAAGTGAGGAAGTTGGAAGAAAAATAATGTTCTTAGATGTCCAATACACTGGGGTGGGGTAGAAAACAAGTATAATAGCTTCAAAGTTTTCCATTCACAATAGAGATCCTTTAACTCTCAAAAACCTGTTTCTTTTGCACTCCAGTTAATCCACAAAGGCGGCTATGGTTAACATTTCAACACAAGATCTCCCCCCACTTCAAAGAGTTTTGTTGTCCAGGTTGCAAATCTGGACAAGTTTTGCTAGTCTACAACCCCCTCCTCAAAAAAAGGAAAAAAAAAACCCCAGTCTTAACCATAACTAGCAGCAACTGCAGGGACTCAGCCCCCAAATGACACCCAGCATCTGCAGCTGAAGTAACCACAACATGCTCGCTCCACTCAGCTGAGTGATGATCAAGGCAGAACATTAAGGATGGGATGGCTCAATTATCCACACTTCTCCATGTCCTGACCTCCCTAAGGGCAAGTTCTCACACAGGAAACTGGACTGCCACGCACACACAGAGCTGCTAGGCTCCACTGCCTCTTCTTTCAAGTGTATCTTAGTTCTTCTAGCAAGCATCCTTACAGCCAAAATGCCTTCAAAGCCACTGCTGGCAGGTGGGAAGGACAACAAACCATTTTCATTCGATCACCAGGTGGGGTGGAGTTGCACCCAGAGCAAGCCCAGGACCACACTGGAATTAGGCTTGATTACAACCTTAAAGACCTTCATTCTGGAAAAGCAAGAGAGCATTTGTAAGCTGAAATGAACGCTGTCATCACTATTTGCTCATGGCAATTGGCCAGAATAACACAACCGCACTGAACAGCTTTGCTGATTCCCTACCAAGGCTGGGTATCATTTACTTCTGAGTCCTGTTTTCACCACATGAAGGATCCATTTCATGTACCCCACAGCAATGTGGAACAACCATCCCACTCAACCCATTACAGGGAAACAAGTATCCCCTCTGCTGCCCGAGATCTTGCGTTCTGAATTGACATTTTTTGTAACCTTTGCAACAGGCTAAACCAGCCTCAAGAAATGTAGTGGGCTGTTGCAATAAAACTTGAAACCATAGGTGACAGATCCATTTTGTCACTACATTCTCTTTGTCACACATTCTGCTGTGCTTCCTACAACTCAGACATGCACTGGACACAGAGCATCAATTCAGGCAATCACGCAAGACTGACATCCTCCTCCATTGGACTGTCCTACTAGACTGGGGGGAGACAACCTTTCCACAGTCCCAAGAGACTGAAATTCAAGGACACAGGCTCATCTGACAACATACTCGTGACCCACATTCTGGATATACGCTCTGTGAACACCTCCCATGCACACACACCTGCACAACTCTGCAGAACACCGCATTATCGTCGACCCATAGGACTGAGCAAGCTGGCCTGCAACACCCCACTAAAGGGGAAGTCACAGATGTACAAACAACAGGAATACACACCCAGGAATGTCACAGCACTGAAGGAAGGAGTATCGAAGAAGGGCTGACACTGACTCCAGTGACAGCAGTATCCCAAGATCTGGATGAGGTGGTCATCCAGCTGGGACTGCCCAACTTGATGCTGGGCTGAATGGATGGAATATGCAACTCAAGGTTCTCAGGTTCTTCTCTGGGTGATCCTGCTCTAGCAGGGGGTTTGGACTAGATGATCTTCAGAGGTCCCTTCCAACCCCTACCGGTCCATGAACTTTTTTGACTCTGGACACACATCACCACCAAGTCTCTTCCATACCTCCCAGCCGCTGGAACCTTGAATAGCCCAAAAGCTGCTTCAGAGCAAGTTATTACCCAATGTAAAGTTGTTGGTCAGCCCATTATAACCTCAGTGACTTAGGAGTCTACATAAAGACAGCCCCAGCAACAGATCTGAGAAAGCCTCCAGCTGGGAGTGTGTGAATAGGGCACAGATAAGAAACAGCTGGGGTGGATTAGGGACCACCAGCCCAGCTGCAGCCACTGTGGTTTTGATCCCAGGGCTGTGAACACATCTGCTTTTGGGGTCCCAGCCAGAAATTTCCTTCACAGCTTTAGTCATCAAGTGGTTTCACAATGAAACTGCACAGGATCAGCTTTCAGTTTCTCCTCATTAACGTTGACGGAGTTATTAGCCCCTACATCAAGGGGAGATCAACAGGTAGCCCAGTGTTGATGGTTTGCTATCAGAGGTTATGCAGCCCTCACCCACAGGAGTATTTTTGATATGATTAACTGATGCCCTTGATATTATGGGACACTCCATGGAGTTTATGGGCAAATTAATCCATATACACACATCACTACAGGGAACAGAAACACCAACTTAATCTGTTCTTGCTGTCAATGTCTGGTGAAACACAGGCAGTGAAGTG
Source organism: Mesitornis unicolor (assembly GCF_000695765.1). Classification (NCBI taxonomy): domain Eukaryota; kingdom Metazoa; phylum Chordata; class Aves; order Mesitornithiformes; family Mesitornithidae; genus Mesitornis; species Mesitornis unicolor. The sequence continues at coordinate 12,669 of NW_010169113.1, forward strand.
TTGCAACTGGGCTACTCCAGCTGGAAAAGGCTATCTGTTATCGCAGGAAGAACTTGTTGCAGTTTTCCCTGACAGCTTGGTGTTAACCACAGCTCTGGAGCCTTTGAAAGTGGTTTCCAGAAAGCAGAGAGGGGCAAATGAGCCTCAAAATCTGCAGCTACTTAGCCAGAAAACTCGGAAGTTTTAGTTCCCCACCACCACAGGCTTTTAAACAAGAAAAACAGATCAAGTTCTGGCATGTTACTCAACTTGTGTTAAACCACTTAACCCAAGAGAGGAGCAACGCACATGCTGCTCCAAGTAAAACACAGCTGCAGCACAAAGCAACAGTTAATTTCCTAAGGTCTTTCAGTATTAGTATTCTCCACCTTATTTCACCACTCAGCTGCTTTTTTTCCACACTTACTACCTCTTCCTAATCACCAGCAAAACACATTTCTCTCAGTAACCTCTCTTCCCAAGCCTCTCAAACCCTAAAACTTCAAGTTCAAGCGAAGTTAAACAGAACAGCATCACAAATCAATTAAGGGCACTATAATCTGACACCAGCCCTATTTTTGTTAGCTCCTTCCCTGTAAACCAGCAGGTTACACCGTTAGTTTTCACCCTTCATTAAAATTTTCCAAGTGACTGAGAAACGACTCATACAAACCGAGCCAAACTTTACAGATTATAGCTGCAAATTCACAGTGCTTCGTTACCAACAGATTAAAGTTTCAAACAAGAGTCTTAAGAACAACCATCTGGTGCCTTAACTGCCAGAGCCACGAACAACCGCACTTTTCCTCCACTTTAAATCCTACAGGGAGATAACGCAAAACTCGGTGCTTATTATAAATAAACGGGCACCCATCCCCGAGCGGCACTGGGCAGAGCCCGGGGAAGGTAAAGCTGGTCCCCCGCGGGGATGGGGGTGCCAGCACCCCCCGGTACTCACGCATGAGGGTGCTGAAGGCACCGAGACCCAGCAGCGCCTGCAGCAAGACACCGAAGCGGCCCAGCAGCGCGCCGGGGACGCAGCCGTGCACCGGGTGGGGGGCAGCCATGGCGGTGCGAAACGAAGGTGCATGAGGGTGCTGAAGGCACCGAGACCCAGCAGCGCCTGCAGCAAGACACCGAAGCGGCCCAGCAGCGCGCCGGGGACGCAGCCGTGCACCGGGTGGGGGGCAGCCATGGCGGTGCGAAACGAAGGT
>NW_010169114.1:0-1680 GCF_000695765.1 Mesitornis unicolor
ATCCTGCTGTTGCAGGAGTTGCACTGGGGGAACTTTCCAGGTCCCTTTCAACTCCTCGTATTCTGTGATTCTGTGATGAATGTATACTTATATATATACACACATATATATATATTACATGTGTATTACATACACTTTATATGTATACACTATATATATATATCTCTAGCACGTGGCATTGTGGTTGTATGAGTTTTCTGGTATTTGTTACCGTTTTCTGTTTTTTAGGAAGACACCGAAGTCTCTATATCTGCAGAAAACTAAATGACTTTGTAAAGGATAACTCTTGTAAAGATCAAAGAACTCAAATAGATCCAGCCATTAGAACCATGCCCTCCTCTTCCTGACTCACAGAAATACATCCACTGGGGCAAAATTTATCCTTAATGCAGTCTCAGTACTTTATGCTTGTGTAGGTGTCTTGAAGAGCCAGATAGAAAGGAGGAAATACGAAAACAATTTTTTTTAGCTGTCAAATCAAAATGTCAGTTGATGTCCAAGTGATGTCATTTCTCTACTTGGGAAACAATTGTGGTGATCTTAAAAGCTTACCGGGATAAAAGGAGGATTAGTGATGGGAGTAACACTTTTCCTCCAGCTTTTCTGGAAAAGTAGATCGAAAACTTGTTCCTGTCATCGAGTGCTGAGCTGTCGCATGGGCTTCTCCTTAAAAATAGCGGGGTTTAGAAAGTTACACGTCTTAAATAGAGTTTAGTAGAGTTATTCTAACAGTAAATGCAGTAGATCTTTTTACTGCAGGTCCAACTACCAGTAGGAGTTGGTGGAGTCTGAGCCATGGCTAACGAGGAGCTGCGCTTGGTTCCCGAGTGGGTGTTTTTAGGTAGCAGTGATTTCAGGAGGCGCAGATGCTGCCTGGTGTTTCCTGCCAGCACAAGCATGGGAAGAGGGGTCTGGTAGTCACTGGGTGTTTTTTTGGGGGGTTTTGCTGGTGTTTGTAATTCACAGAATCCCAGACCGTTAGGGATTGGAAGGGACCTCCAAAGCTCATCCAGTCCAATCCCCCTGCCGGAGCAGGAACACCCAGATGAGGTTACACAGGAATTCCTGCACATGACAGCAGTAGTGGGAAGGAGATCAGCTCATAACTCCCATCTTTTTAGCAGGAAGAAACGCAATGCGAAATGAAAATAAACCCCGACTTTATTCAAGGCACTGGCTTAAATCTGTATTACTGTCATTTGCGTCGTGTCACACCAAGCTGTGCCAAGGGAGGTTCAGGTTAGAGCTAAGGAGGAAGTTCTTTACTGAGAGGGTCGTCAGAAGCTGGAACAGGCTGCCCAGGGAGGTGGTGGAGTCACCATCCCTGGATGTGTTTAAGGAGCGGGTAGACGAGGTACTTAGGGATATGGTTTAGGGGGTAGACAGGAACGGTTGGACGTGATGATCTCAGAGGGCTTTTCCAACCAAGCAGTTCTGTGATTCTGTGTCCGTTTAATGAGCTGTTCCTGTGGGTCGTCGTCTCCATACCGTATCCATACCTTAATTACTCCTCGTTAATTCTCCACGCGTGCCGTGTGGCTGTGGGGGGGGGTTGCCGAAAGCTTTTATCCGGCCTCCCCGGGAGCTGCGGGTACCTGGGCCCGGATGAAAGGGCCTGGCTGGGGCAGCCCGCGGGGCTTTGATCTCCCACAGCCGCTCGGCCCAGGGACCCCTCCGAAG
>NW_010169114.1:1711-5367 GCF_000695765.1 Mesitornis unicolor
GCGGTATTAAAACTGGAAGTTTTGGAACATCAAGCAAAAGGGCTGCAGTGAGGAGCTGCTTGGTGCGTGGCCCTTCGGCCCGTCACGCCGCCATTGCGGCCTACCTTGAGCACTACCGATTGCAGGCTTTACTCAAACAGTTGGGCCCGTAAAGGTTAATTTGGTTGATTATTTGTCTTCTCCCTCTGTGATCACGCAGTAAAAAATCATACGTTTGCAGCGTGGATTTACTAGGCTGTTCAGCATCGAACGCAAAGTGCAAGTATGGCCCACGTACAGTAAAATTACTTCATGGTGTGTGCAAAAACATGGTTGATAGACGAGAGGAACCGCTTCTGAGCAGAGCAAATGTGGTCCACGCGGAGACCAGTAGATCTCCATTACCACATAAAGTGCTCTCATGAAGCGTAATGTGCTCCTGTGAATGACTCCATTGCCTGGGAAGGGCGGTGGTGATGGGGCTGCTCGCACCGCTCTGGGCCCAAGCCGGTGGTTGCGTGTCGTACTTTTGAATGAAAGCCAACCATTCGTTTTTCTCAAGATGTCCATTCCAAAGCATTATTTATTTTAAATGAGAATATACTTTGGAGTCTCTGGCACAGAATTAATTCGTTATCGCACTTTTCTCTGTTTTCTGGCTGTCTAAAAGGCACCCAGCGGTGTTCCCAGCCATTACAGGCAGGAGAGCATCGAGAGGCATCTCCCCCCTCTGCAGCTGGATTTTAGGAGCTCTTCTGCCCTGTGATTTGCATAGATGTGTTTTAACGAACGAAGGGAGCTGGCATGGGGCAGAGGGAGCACCCAGAGCTCAGACACAGCACGGGCACTGCAGGAATAAGCACTTTTTTGTCATGGTGCTGCTTGGCAGCGACACTTAAACATTGCTTTTCAGAGGTAAGTTGGCTATAACCAGCTCCTACACAGCTGTAGCAAAAAAGTAGCATTCATGTACCAGCAGGAAAGCATTTTCACACTTGTGTGTGTGTATGTGTGTGTGTGTGTGTGTGTTCACAAAATCCCTTTGATACCTAAGGAAAAGGACTTGAGGAGTTGGCAGGGACCTGGAAAGCTCCCCCAGTGCAACCCCTGCCACAGCAGGATCACCAGAGCAGTCACACAGGAACACGGCCAGGGCTTTGGGTGTCTCCACACAAGGAGACTCCACAACCTCTCTGGGCAGCCTGGGCCATGCTCCATAACCCTCACACTGACAAAGTTTGGCCTCATCTGCAGCTTGAACCTCCTGTGCTCCAGCTTGGGACCATTGCCCCTTGTCCTGGCATTGGCCATGGCAGAGCGGAGCCTGGCTCCTTCCTCCTGACACTGCCCTTTCCCAATGGATCCCCAGGAATGAGGGCACCCCTCAGTCTCCTCTGCTCCAAGCTCCAGAGCCCCAGCTCCCTCAGCCGCTCCTCAGCAGGAGATGCTCCACTCCCTCCAGCATCTTTGTGTCCCTGCTGGACTCTTTCAAGCAGTTCCTGTCCCTCCTGAGCTGAGGGCCCAGCACTGGACACCAACATCACATTGGCTACAACCTCCAAGCGCTTGCTTCACATGGTTATACCTCATCTCTTTGCTTTATGGTACATCATTGACTTTAATATGTCCCCCAGAAGTGAACTATTCTGAAATACTGTCTTAATTATGGTTTTAATTACGGCTCTAGAAATTCATCTTCGCTTTTTTGATGCGAAGTGAAGCGCAGTATTTCAGAAAGCGTCTCGACAGAGGTGGCCCAGTGTGCAATGACTGCTGCTGGGTTATTCCTTTTTGGTATCTGGTTTACACTGTGCTTACATAGATCATATTTGCTGAGATTTTAAGACTGCGGTAGAAAATTTTAATAATAGGTTTTTGTAAAGTCTGGGTGTGTTGCTGTCCTGTCCGCGAGGCCAGGCTTTTAGTCCTGCAGATGCTGCTTTTCTTTGTCATCGTGGTCTCTTGTGGTGATCCGATATCGTCATTTTTATCACATCCATGTCCTGCCTGATTGGTACAAAGTGCAAATCTTAGAAAACAACCACAACGACAGAGCGGTTGTGGTTGGAAGAGACTCCCTGAACTATTTTGTGTGTGAATAATTGATTTTTCTGTTCCTAGTGGTCACGTTCTGCACTTGACCGTGAGTCTCCTATCTTGGACAATTTCTCTTAATTCACCCAAATAATGTTGATTTCTGAGTCTTTCACGTCAGCTGCTTGAACCGCAGTCTGACAACTGATTTTTGGGTATATTCAGGTACCTCTTACTGAAAATTACAACACAAGGACTGGGCTTTAGTGCAAAACCCTCTTTCACACAGAGGTTTCTGTTTGTAACCATGCAGTAAATACTTCTGCTTAAATTTGTTAAAACTTTTCTTGGTGTCCACCTTAGGCTCAGTTAATGTAGACTGTATTTCCCTCTCTTTTTTTTATGAGAATGTCATCAGCAAAGGTACAGAAAAATCTTGCTAAAGTCAGTCTGTATTTCCCCTATTGCTCCCCCCCGCCTTATCCATGAGGCCAATTATCTTGTCAAAGAAAAAGATTAGATTTGTTTGGTGGTTTATAACCTTCTGAACCTGAGATGCTTATAAATATTTCAATAATTTGTTCCATTATCTCTCCCAATATCCAAGTTTGCCTGGTCTATAATTCCTGCTGTCTCCTTTTTCCCCCGTCTTGGCAGTCCTCGGGGATCTCGGCTGCGCTCCGGGTGCTGTCAGGGTTGGGCACTGACTCCTCGCTGCTTTTTCCTATTGCCAGGAGCTCTTACTGCACCCGTTAGGGTTCTAAAGCTGGTGTAAATGTCAAGAAATAAGGCACCAGTAAGGTTTATCGTAATTATATTTGCTGGTACAAACAGTTACGATCAGTACCAATTGATGGAGTATTTCACACAGCACGAATAGTTGAGGGAGCTGCATGTATGTCTGTACATAAGCACAATTTTTTAATCTCAATTTAGGGAGTTGGCTCACTTCTGTCAACCACAGGGATATATTAATAAAGGTTTTAAGTACATTGCATGATAAAATGCAGAATGCACTGCGTCGAGTTAATTTCGTGCACCTTCACCTCAGGCCGATTGGTATAAATTAAATTTACTCTTAATTATTTTATCCAGTCAACACGTAACGCAAAATGCAGTGGTTTCACTGGTAGAAACGTTTTAAACTGTTTTTACTGCTGAAAGTTTGCTGTGTGTTTTGACAGCCTTGGTTGTCTGAGTAGCTGTTGAGGCTTGAAAACATTGTGGTGTGGTTTGTAAAGTTGGGGTGGTCGTGTTCTTGTGTCCTGTGTGCAGCTGTGGATCCTCTTAGGTGATCATTTCTGTGTCTTGCAAGAGTAAGAATAAGAATAAGAATAAGAATAAGAATAAGAATAAGAATAAGAATAAGAATAAGAATAAGAATAAGAGTAAGAATAAGAATAAGAATAATAGTAGTATTAATAGTAATAATACATATAATGCATATAATTATATATCATTATATTACAATAATAATATAACAGCATAGCAGATTATAACATAATATGATATAATATGGTGTATATTATAGATATTATAAAATATATGCATCATATTATAATTCTATATATTATATATAATATGATTATATAATTATATATAATGATCATATTATAATTATAAGCATTATTGTTGTTATTATC
>NW_010169115.1:0-2272 GCF_000695765.1 Mesitornis unicolor
ATTTCAACCCACAAATCTCCTTTCCTTTCCCAAACCCTTCTCCATGGGTTGGGAGGAGGCATTGGGTGATAGACAAACTGTACAATCTGGTATCAGAAGCATCTCTCAGCATCACTGCAGGGCAGGAGCTCCAGCAGCACCCAGCAAGGTCATTTACCGCCCCTCAGCAAGGCACAGGTTGGACTCTTGCTTGTGCTCACTCCAGCGTGAAATCAGTGACTTCACCTTTCCCGGTCATTGCAAAGCTTCCAGCAGAAATGCAAGGACAGCATCTCTGTTGCAAATGTGCAACACGGACAGGAGTGACCCGGGGAAGGGGATGGAAGGGCAAAATCCTGTGTCGACAGCCACGCATGGCTCTGACAGCTCCGCTATGGATATGCATAGGGGTGTGCAGAGACATCAGCCCACCCGGCAGCTCGACATTCAGAAAGTTCGTTATATTCATTGACCCCCTCTATGAAATGCTCCTGGTCCAGTGGTGAGCAGTTGGTGAGCGGCATGAGAGGATAACAGGGCCTTCATATGTGAGGGACATGGTTTAGTGGGGGACAAGTCCATGTCACTTAAGGACATGGTTTAGTGGCCATGGTGGGGCTGAGTTGATGGTTGGACTTGATGATCTTAGAGGTCTCTTCCAACCTCAATGATTCGATGAGTCTATGGTTTACTCAATGATCTTAAAGTCTTTTCCAACCAAATGGCTCTTTGATTCTATGCCCCACAGCTCTTCAAACAGCATGGGAAGCCATTCCTTGCCCAGAGAGGCACAGGTCATGGAAATGAGGGTGGGATGGGCAGCTGGCAGTAATAACTACTTCAGTTATCCCCTCTACACCTGGTGAAGAATGAGAGTCCCAATACTTTTTGCATTACTCCGTTAACATAAAACAAAGTTGATAACAAAGTAACTGCCTTTTTGCAGTATCTCTACACAATATCCTTGAGTGATGGTTCTCCCTGAAGGGAAGTTCTGTTAAACCCAATAAGTAAAATTCAATGCACAGCAATTAATTCTTCCATTTCTAAGGTTTCAGGAAATGTGTTAATGTTTTTGGCTGCCTTTAGGCTAGTAAATTCTGTTCTTCTGAATACTGCTTGCACCTCTGAAGCAGTGTGTCATTGAAGGCTCTGTCTCTTTGGATCTGAAACATAGGTGCAAGATAAATTTTGTCTTTACTTCAGAAAAAATACCCCAGCTGGCTGTGGCAGAGAGAATCACAGAATCCCAGTTTGGAAGGGACCACAAGGACCATCCAGTCCAACCTTTCAAAGTAAAAGTAGAGATTAAATGAGATGGGTCAGCAACTGTCAAGATGACTCTGAAAACTGACCAGAGTAGGGGAATTCACCACTTGCCCTGGAGATTGTTCCAATATCTCACTGATAGATTATTCCAATGCCTGATTGATCTCATGGTAAACAAATTTCTTCTGGAGCTCAGTGGGAATCTCCCCAGACACAACTTGTGTCCGTTACCCCTCGTCTCTTCCATGGGACTCCTTGTTCAAGGGAGTCTCCATCCTCTTGGTGCCACCCTTTATGTCCTGTTACACGGTGATAAGGTCCCCCCTGAGCCTTCTCTTCCCAAGGCTGAACAGGCCCAGTTTTCTCAGCTCTTCCAGTCCCTTGATCATCCTCGTGGTCCCTTACAACGTGAACGCATCTTTTTTGTGCGGCAGGGACCAAAACTGGACACAGTGCTCAAGGTGTGGTCTGAGCAGTGCCGAGTAGAGAGGGACAATGACTTCTTTGTCTCTGCTGGTGATGCCTTTTTTAATGCGACCCAGCATCCTGTTGACTTTCTTTACAGCTGCATCACACTGTTCCTCATGTTGAGCTCTTCGTCCACCAAGGCAGAAGGGAGCAGAGGCTGGGACTGGCTGGGAGTGGAGGTTTGGGAAGGGCTTGCACCACTTCACCACAGCCACTGACGACACCAATTTAATGGGGTGAGGGAACCCCAATGGTGCTGCTGTGGTGTGAAGCACCACATGGAGCTCCAGGAGGGCCTCAGCGGTCCTGAGAACATGCATTGCCAGACCACAGAGGTTCATTATACTTCAGCATGGCTGAATATCAACAGTTTTCACCCCTGTTGTGGAAAGGATGCTGCAGACATCATCTCGCTGGTGCAAACGCTCTTTGACACACACAGCACATTTCATACCCGTGGTGCCATAACCGAGGTTAACTTGGGAAGGACCATAGCCTGGGAATCAATAAATGCTGCGAGATGGTGAGTTATTGTGGCGGTTAATTTATTTATATT
>NW_010169115.1:2300-2788 GCF_000695765.1 Mesitornis unicolor
AAATCATCAGTGATGTGACGCGCCTCTTGGTATCCAGATAAATACGGCTGTAAATAGTGACGTATGTCCTAGAATACTGAACTTAAGGCCCATCTTCTAAAATTATTATCCCTTGTAGTTATGAACAAGCCAAGGAAAAATTCATCAAGTAGTCTATTTTTAATTTACTTAATACATTTTTAATTTTCTCTCTGTATAAATGCCATGAATTATTAGCTGATTTTTATTTTATGTGTTACAGAGCACTCACCTCATTTCTACTGCTAATCAAATAAATAATTGCGAAGGCTTCTGCATGAAGATAAATGAGACTATAAAACAGGCACAAAATTGCATAGCTGTTGCATAGGCGCTCTCTTAAATAACCAACACACAACAAAGGTGTGTACAACCCCTTGTAAAACAAAAAGTACAGCAAAGTGATGTGAAATGCAGTGCTGTAACTGCAGTGCAACGTGGGTGCAATTTTGGCAGCGCACCGAGCTGCA
>NW_010169116.1:0-277 GCF_000695765.1 Mesitornis unicolor
CCCATATTGGGATGTCCCCCGAAATTGGGGTGACTCCCCCCCATATTGGGGTGCCCTGTGCCATATTGGGGGTGCCCCCTCATATTGGGGTGCCCCTCCCAATTTGGGGTGACCCCCTCCCATTATGGGGTGTCCTCCCAAATTTAGGTGACCCTCCCATATTGGGGTGCCCCCCGAAATTGGGGTGACCCTCCCCATATTGGGGGTGCCCTGTCCCATATTGGGGGTGCCCTCCCAAATTGGGGTGACCCCCCCATATTTGGGTGACCCCCCCCAT
>NW_010169116.1:396-1040 GCF_000695765.1 Mesitornis unicolor
GTGCCCCCCATATTTGGGTCTCACCCCATATTGGGGTCCTCTCCCATATTGGGGTGCCCCCTTCATATTGGGGCGACCCCTCTCAAATTGGGGTGACCCCCCATATTTGGGTGACCCCCCCATATTGAAGTGACCCCCCCATATTGGGATGTCCCCCGAAATTGGGGTGACTCCCCCCCATATTGGGGTGCCCTGTGCCATATTGGGGGTGCCCCCTCATATTGGGGTGCCCCTCCCAAATCGGGGTGACCCCCTGATGGGGTGCCCTCCCAAACTGAGGTGACCCCCCCCATATTTGGGTGCCACCCCATATTTGGGTGCCCCCTCATATTGGGGTGCCCCTCCCAATTTGGGGTGACCCCACCTCATATTGGGGTGACCCCCCCATATTTGGGTCTCACCCCATATTGGGGTCCTCTCCCATATTGGGGGTGCCCCCCTGATATTGGAGTGACCCCCCCCATATTGAGGTGCCCTGTCCCATATTGGGGTGCCCTCCCAAATTGGGATGACCCCCCCCAAATTGGGGTGACCCCCCCATATTGGGGTGCCCCTCCCAGTTTGGGGTGACCCCCTCCCATTATGGGGTGCCCTCCCAAATTGAGGTGACCCTCCCATATTGGGATGTCCCCCGAAATTGGGGT
>NW_010169117.1:0-665 GCF_000695765.1 Mesitornis unicolor
AAACCCCCTGAGGTTTTGTGCCCCCCACCTCAATTTTTGGGCTCCCTCTCCCGATTTTTGGGGTCCCCCCCAAATTTTGGGGTCCCCCCCGTTTGGGGTCCCCCCGTTTGGGGTCCCACCTGTCTGCGGCAGCTGCGGATGGTGACCCCGGTGCGGGCGCTGACCTCGTCCAGGTCCTTTTTGGTGCCCTTCGACAGCTTCTTCCCCAGCAGCTCCCGCGCCAGAGCCTCCTCGAAGGCGTAGTACCTGGGGGGACCCCAAAATGAGGGGGGGACCCCGAAATTGAGGGGGGGACCCCAAAATATGAGGGGGGACCCCAAAATGTGAAGGGGACCCCAAAAAACCCCAGGGGGATCCCCCAAAACAGCCCCAAACTGCCCCCAAAGCCAGGCCTGAGGCCTCCACAGCTGGAAAGTGCAGGCCCCAAAAATTGGGGGGGTCCCCAAAACGTGGGGGGGACCCAAAATAAAAGGGGACCCCAAAATGTGAGAGGGGGGACCCTAAAATATGAGGGGGGACCCCAAAATGTGGGGGAGACCCCAAAAAACCCGGGGGGGACACCCCAAAAGGTCCCCAAATTGCACCCAAATCCAGGCCTGGGACCCTCAGGTGCAGGACGGGGGGGGTGAAATGTGCGACCCCCAGGGCTCCCAGTGCCTCCCAGT
>NW_010169118.1:0-931 GCF_000695765.1 Mesitornis unicolor
TGTGTATTTGGGGGTATTTTGGGGGTATTTTTGGTGTACTTTTGAGTATTTGGGGGTGGTTTTTCTGTATATTGGGGTATTTCGAGGTGTTCTGGGGGTATTACAGGGCACTTCTGGGTGTTTTCAGGGTGTTCTTGGGGTGTTTTGGGGGTGTTTGGGGGTATTTTGGGGTGCTGCTTTTGGGGTGCCCTCACCTTCCAGCAGCCACTCACAGTTGCCATTCCCGGGGTAGTTCCTGGAGTGGTTTTGGGGTGTTTTGAGGTAGGTTTTGTGTATTTGGGGGTATTTTGGGGGTATACTGGGGTAGCTTTGTGTATTTCTGGGTGTTTTGGGGTATTTCTGGTGTATTTTGGGGTAGTTTTGTGTATTTGGGGGTATTTTAGGAGTATTTTGGGGGTATTTTTGAGTATTTGGGGGTGGGTTTTCAGTATATTGGGCTATTTTGAGGTGTTTCGGGGGTATTATGGGGCACTTTTGGGTGTTTTCAGGGTGTTCTTGGGGTGTTTTGGGGGTATTTTGGGGCACTTGAGTGTTTTGGGGGTGTTTGGGGGTGTTTTTGGTGTATTTGGGGTGGTTATCGGGGTGCCCTACCTTCCAGCAGCCACTCGCAGTTGCCGTTCACAGGGTAGTTCCCGGGGTACTTTTGGTGTAGTTTGGGGTATTTTTGGTGTATTCTGGGGTATTTGGGGATACTTTGGGGTGTTTTCAGGGTGTTTTGGGGATATTTGGGGTGCTGATTTTGGGGTGCCCTCACCTTCCAGCAGCCACTCACAGTTGCCATTCCCGGGGTAGTTCCCGGGGTGGTTTTGGGGTGTTCCCAGGGTAATTCCCAGGGTATTTTTGGTGTATTTTGGGGTAGTTTTTGTGTATTTTGGGGTATTTGGGGGTACTTTTCGTTGTTTTTGGGGGTATTTTGGGTGGTTTTGGGGGT
>NW_010169119.1:0-271 GCF_000695765.1 Mesitornis unicolor
ATGGGGCAGAGGGGACACTTGTGGGGCAACCGAGTGACCCCAAAACCAACACAAGGAAACCTTGGTCCAAATAAGGGGCAGTTTGGGGCTGTGAGGAGCCATTTTGGGGCTGTGAGGAGCCATTTTGGGGCACTTATGGGGCAGGGAGAGCAGCTATGGGGCAGAGGGGGCAGCTATGGGGCAGAGGGGGCAGCTATGGGGCAGAGGGGACACTTATGGGGCAGCCAAGCGACCCCAAGACCAACACAAGGAAACCTTGGTGTGGACAAGG
>NW_010169119.1:312-571 GCF_000695765.1 Mesitornis unicolor
TTGTGGGGGAAAAAAGGAGCCATTTTGGGTCAGAAAGGAGCCATTTTGGGGCACTTATGGGGCAGCTATGGGGCAGCCGTGGGTCGTACCCGAAAAGAGCGCCAGGAAGCCCTGGGTGCGGCTGTTGATGACGTCGATCTCGTGCAGCGACACCGTGTGCACCACCTCCTTCCTCTTCTGGAGCTCCCCATCCGGGCACTGCACGAACTTGGTCTGCGCCCCCCCAAAAAAAAAACCCCCAGAGGGGATCAAGGACACC
>NW_010169120.1:0-961 GCF_000695765.1 Mesitornis unicolor
ACCGACTCTCGGTCTTCCCTTTAGGTACCTGTGCCGCGGCCACCGCCAGTGGCACTGAGACAGAGACCACCACGGAGACAACCACGACCGACACAACCACCACAGAGACGACTGCGGAGACGACTGCTGAGACGACCGTCCGCGTGAGCGCCATGCCAACCATCATCATCATCAGAAACACGAGCGCCAATGGGACCCAAACCACTGCCTTCCCCACCACCCGCAACACCACAAACGCCCCCTCCAGCAACAGCTCCGCAGACAACGCCACAGCTGAGGGCACCACAGCGCCTGACTCGGGCACCGCTGCCACCACAAACAGCAGCAGCTGGATCCCCGTCCCTATCACTAAAAAGCAGCCCCAGGGTTCCCCCCCCCCCCGCAGCGACCTCCGTCACTGACGCCAAAGGCAACGGCAGCACCAGCGCCCAGGCCGTCCCCACACAGAAACCCCCCGTCACTGAGGAGACCCCCACAGCTGCGCCAGGCAGCAGCAGCGCTCCCGGCCCCGGCAAAGCCACGGCGCTGCGTCCCCCCACAGGGCAGCTTCTGCTCCCCGTCCCGCTCTCCTTCCGCATCCTCAACAGGAGCTTCAACGAGAGCCTGCGCAACCCCTCCTCGGCAGAGTACGGGGCCCTGAGCCGCACCATCCTGGCCATGGTGAGTCCTGGCCCTGCCATGGGCTGCCCCTGCAAAGTCCCCCCAGTCCGTGATGGAGCCACCTCCTATCGGGGGTCCCCACAAAAGTGCCCCAAGCATCCATCAACCCCTGCTTTGTTCCAGTTTGAATATGTCTTCGGCTGCGCTGGCTGCGTGGACAGGCAGAGCTACAAGGGGTGCAGCGAGCTCCGCTTCAGGTGAGTGCACCAGTGGCACAAACAGCACCAGTGGCACCAGTGGCTCCTGGCTGGACGGTGCAGAGCCCTGTGCAGGGAGGACGATGCGGGCACTGATTCCTCCT
>NW_010169120.1:1239-1493 GCF_000695765.1 Mesitornis unicolor
AAGACCCATTTTACCCAGTGGAGGAGGGCTCATCTCCGTCCTTGGGGGGTCTCAGGGCCGTTTGCTCTGCCCCACAGCACAGACACAGCTCTGCTCCTCTTCCAGGCACCGCAGCGGTGATATCCCCGGCACCGGTGCCCGTGGTCCCGGACTGGGCCATTGCTCTGCTGGTTCTGGTCTGCATCCTGCTGCTGATGAGCATCCTCACCTGCCTCCTGATGGTGAGTCCTGTCCCCTCCACACCCTCACCTGGT
>NW_010169121.1:0-32570 GCF_000695765.1 Mesitornis unicolor
ACATTCTGTGATTCTGTGATTCTGTGACTCTCTTCCATTGCTTCAGTTTGGTAAGGGAGGATTCACTCCTCAGACATAAGTCAGTGGGCTGGAAAAGTGGAGCTAGCCAAGCTGCTGGGATTTCAGCTGGAGGAAAGGAAGGAAAGAAAAGGGAGGTTTTACCTGATGGCATAACATTTGTAGACCAGCAGCTAGAGACCTCTCTGTGTCAGATGCTGTACACATTGATAATGTGAGAAGATCTCTTCCTTGAAGAGTTTACAGTTTAAGTAAATGAACCAGAAAGGAAGGGAACAATGTCTGTATTGTTCAGATAAATAAAATTAATTAACTTCAGGTTAGCCAGGAAGTCAAGATAACTGAGTTTAGTTGTCAGAATCCATGTTCATCATTTGATACATGACACCATCTTTCCCCTTCACATTTCAGTGATCAAGTATGAATAATACTAGAAAAACCATAGCTCCTCTCTACTTTTTCAATACATTTCCTTTTTCCATTTGAACTCATGTTCATTCAGTTTTCCACATCCACATTTGTATAATTATCCAGACAACATCCTGTTTTAGTGTGGATAACTCAGGCAGTCATAGAGGAGGGAAAAAAGTATATAATAGAAAATATGTGCTTGTCAAAAATTGACTTGGGGTTTCTGGAACCAGCATAGATCCTGAAACCGCTTTTAACTTTGATTTTTCACTGACAATGTTTGTTTATGCATATGTAGAAAGAAATGTAAAACTTCAGTCTGCTCTGTGTATTTATTTCTCATTTTATTTTTACAATGTATTAGAGACCAGTTATGGTAGTAAATTTCAGTACTGCAGGTCTGTATGTATTTGGTGACCTCCTTTTCTTTATGACAGAAACGTCTGAAGCTTTTCTGCATCTTAAAAAGACAAACGGTTAATGCCTTTGATGGGATATTGTACATATTCTGAACACCTATAGGACTTTTAACTTTCAGATTCCAGAGGCAAGTATTGACCTTTAAACAGCCTGTCAGTCCCATGTATCCCTTTGGACTCTGATGATATGCCCAGATTATTGTTAACAAAAAATGTAATGTAATGTAGCTAAAAAGTAGCCTTGTCCTCTTTGAGTCAGCTAAATTAATGACAATAGAGTATCAAATAAATGAATAAATGAAGTATGTGTTCCTGACTGACAGTTTCAGCTGCAGATGGCTTTAATTCCCCTTCCTATTTCTAGATGCCTTCATTATGGCCATATTCACGATTGTGTCCTTTTCTGAATTACAAAAAGACATTATCAGATGGAGTGAAGCTGCTCAGTCACACTTGTGCTTGTATTCCTATTTTTACCTTTGTCTTTCCTTCTGTCAGAAGCCCATTAGCAGTTTGCGCTCATAGTTCCTGCAAAGGTCCTTATACATCTAGTCTTGCAAAGTAGAAGTCTCATTTCCCCAATAAGTATTATGTGATTCATCTCATGAGTATGTAGTCAAGATTTTGTGCTTTATCTTGGAGTACATATTCTTTTGTATAATGACTACGGATTGTGCCCACAACGAGGTCCCAGGTTTCAGTACTAATCAAAATAGCATGATAGCACTTAGAAGCGATCCTAGGAGCAGTATCTCATTAATTTTTGGGGTCGGTTGCATCTCTTCAGATCAGTGAAAATTCAGTTCTTACCCAATGAGCTGAGGCAGGAGTTCTATTATTGTTCTGTGTTTATAAATTCTTGACACCAACTATGGTTTGCACTGAAAGGATCGTTCATCTGAATATTTACGTGGCTACATGAAGAAAAAGTTTCATCGTACATAAGGAAAGGCTGTTTTAACAGAGAGCTGACAGTGTTATCTGAGATGTATTGTCATTGTCATATTGTAATGCAGAGAAGTGAAAATGACCCCTAAAGTACTACTTTATTTTTTTAAAAAGCTAGTAGTCTGACAGAGCAATGTGTATTGAGTCAAAGAGAAGGTATCTTGCCTTTGAGTAATTATGGAAGTGGAAGAGCTGAGGTTGGGTATTAATTTTATTTTATTTCATTGTTTAATTTAGAAGACTTCAGCACACATTCAGACACCCATTCAAACTTCCATCTTGACATATAACATCCAAATGAGGTGCCTACTGGGAAGTATCAGGGCTATGGCAACTTTTACTGAGTTACTACTCACAGTTACGGTGCTTGTAAAACAGAGATGTATAAACGCAGTAAATTTTCATTTAAGTGTCTGTGGGTCAAATCCTGTAAAGAAGAGCACAGGCAGAATAATCAAGCTGGTATCTAAGGTGAGATTGAAGGAAGAGACTGAGTGCTGCATTCAGCCCTGCTGCAGTACATTGCACAGATCCCTGCTTGCAAAGCAACTAGAAAGGCTTTAAATTTGCTGTGAAGAAATTCTTTATAAACAAAGCAATGCAGTGGAAGAAGCAGTTGTTTTGTAAGCACTGATACAATCTTATTGAAACAGAAATATAAAATAGAAGGAAAATAGACCCAATACAGACCAAAGAAAACCTTTAGTTGTTCTGATTTCCTTGCTGTCATTGAAAATGCCAGTCAATTCATTGGTTTCCTAAGGACACTTGTGGTGTAGGTCTGATCATCACTTTCTGCTGGGAACCTATTCTTTTCAAAAACATATTTGACTGGCTCCCGTTTTCATTTTTGTTTGTCAATGTGGATGAAAATACACCATTTCTCTCCCTCCTTGTTGTTCCCTCACTAAAGGAGAGTGCCTGTGTCTGTTTGCTTAACATTAATCGCTCTGTAACCTCAAGAAGCGGAGAGAATTGTCTCAAACTGAGCATTGTTCTACTCCAAGGCAACTGAGTCTGCGGATCTAACCTAGCTCATTTAAAGCAACCTTGAGTGTATCCACACAGCACTGCAGACTGCGGTATAGGCATATCCTGACTAAAATACCAGGAAAGATTTAAAGAGTTTCTTCATATCTTGTGTCTTGAGAGATATAAAATGAAAAGAAAAAGGGGGGATCCAGGAAGAAGATGCGTTCCTGGGAATTGCAGCCAGCAGTTTGTCAGTGAAGTTTTATTGTGTTATTCATGTCTCTTTGTTTCAAATAGTAAATCATGCTCTGAGGCAACAGGCCTTTAAAGAATTTGGCCATGATACTTGCTCCTTTTCCTTACATTGATGAAACAGCCCCTCCAGTTTAAATGCTGTCTCCTGATCATGCAAATCCAGGCAAATCAAAAGGACAGCAGAACTAAAATATATACTGATGCCGCCAGTCAGATTTTGATGGCACTAGCTGTAGGGTAAAGATCTTCTTTCAGAATAGCCACCATTGCATGTGACTACAGCAGAGTCACCTCAGGTTTCCAGCAGCATAGCTAAAAGCAGTTTGTCCCATTAAGGGGAGAGAATCATAGAATCACTTGGGCTGGAAAACCTTTAAGATCATCGAGTCCAACCAGTCCATTGGACAGCCTGTTCCAATGCTTGACAACACTTTTGGTGAAAAAAAAATCTTCCTAATAGCCAATCTAAAACGTCCTCTGGTGTGACTCGAGGCCATTTCCTCTTGTCCTATCACTTGTTACTTGGGAGTTGAGACTGACAACCACCTCACTACAGCCTCCTTTCACAGGTAGTTATGGGGAGTGATAAGGTCCCCCCCGAGCCTCCTCTTCTCCAGGCTAAACAACTTCAGTTCCCTCATAAGACTTGTGCTCCAGACTCTTCACCAGCTTTGTTGCTCTTCTTTGGACATGCTCCAGCACTTCAATGCTCTTCTTGTAGTGAGGGGCCGAAGACAGATCACAGGATTCTAGGTGCAGTCTCACCATTGCTGAGTACAGGGAGATACTCACTTCCCTACTCCTGCTGGCCACAGTATTTCTGACACAAGGCAGGATGCTATTTGCCTTCATCATCCATATGGTCCCAAATCCTAGTAATTTAGGTGTCTCATAGGTTGAATAGGTCCCCAGAAGGACTTTTATTTCTTTTTCAATTGACTAATTAATTTTACAGGGAGCATCACCCATGACTATTTATGAAAATCCTACTAGGTGCTTGCGTCTATTTCTAGGTACCCTAAACACTTTTTAAAGTATGGCCTTTTCAGTCTTGCTAGGGAAATTTTAAGAGTTTATTTCCCTTTCTTCTCATTCTTCTCCCATTTAAAAGCCTCAAGAAATAAAGGCAGCAAGTTTTTCTTGAGAAGTTATTGTTGGTTTTGTTGTTAACAACTGCTACAGAACTGGCCCAGGAGCTCCACAAGGCTTCAGGATCCAGTGTCTGGAGAACTAGAGGAAGGGGGATTTCTGTGGGCACCAGCAGAAAGAAAAGTAGATGTTTGTTCTGAGATTATGCTATGGTCTTCAGCCTCACATTAAGGTCTTGAGTCATTGTCTTGGCATATAGAGCTTAATGGCATGACTAAGCCCAGAGTTTGGTTTCTGAAATGTTTTTTTTTTCTGAGAATATCTTCCAGGGAAATGAAGAGTCAAAGCACAAAAGCCATTTGTGCACTACAAATTATTGCAAGATAAGGGGAAATGAAAACAAAATGAACTCCTGTTCCAATTGCTAGCTCTTAAGTCAGTATTTACCTCTTGGCTCACTTTGTTGCTGACCAACAGACAGAGTGATGGAAATAATACAGGACTGTAATGCCGAGTCTTTGGGACTTTGATTTGGATGGCTGGGAAAAGTTATCAACAAGCCTTTATCAGAGGTCACACTCCTAACACCAAATCAAATCCCAGGGTGGCCTTCAAAGGCTGAGTAGAGGAGCAGATGAGAGAGAAGCACGTTGTGCAGCTGATCTTAACAAATTGGGAATATGATACAGTTAGACAATTGCCTGTTGACAGGTGAGTAAAGGAGAGGTACAACTACTTTAAAGCCAGAATGTTTTAGGAGCTCTTCAGAAACTGCCTTCCAAATAGAGAACACCAAAAGCTAAGCTGAGCTAAACAGGTAAATACAGCAGTGTCAGTTGCTCTACTTATTTTACCGTTTTGAGTATGCTTGGTGGGACAGCAGTAAGGAGATTTGGGTTCCATCTTAGAGGTTATGAAAGATTTTTTATCTCACCAGGGAAAGCCACTTAAGTCACATTTTTAAGAATTTTTTTTTTAGGTGCCTTCATTGTGGAAGCTGAATCCAACTAACTGAATATAGAAACAAGGAACCAAATTTATCTAAGTACTTTGAAAGGCTTGACCTTCATCTCCCTGTGCTATAGTTTTTCCAAATATGATATTTCTGTTTTTCCCAGAGCTGGTCTGCAAATAATATAACTGGTATTCAGAAGGAAGTTAGGCCATAGATGAAACTATAAATCTGTGCTTTAGAAACAGCAAGACTGGACTACATCTCATTGTTTTGCTTTTGCTGTAATATTTTTGGTGCTGCTACTAATGCATTTCTGTCTACTCAGTTCTAAAATTATTTCACCAACATCCTGTGCTATCTATTAGGGGAGGGTAAAACTTTTCAGCTACATTAATGAAAAAATATTAATCTAAAACGGAATCTGAGCCAACTATGGGAGATAATCAAAAATTCTGAGATTTTGCCAGGCCTACAAGATAAGAAGCATGGTCAACAATTGTTCCCTTTTGCTTCTACGCCTGATTTCTTTCCTGACTTTTCTTACATATACAGAGCTTTCTGATTCAGATTAATTTATCTGACTTTAGACATATGTTTTAAATGCAGTGATATTTTAAAGGAGTTGAATCACAGTCTAGGGGTACCTTAGCTTGCCTCAGGCATCTAGGTTTCACACTTAGTTGCCTCACTTAAGTGTTTAAAGCTAAATGAAGCTGATTCTACCTGAACTGAGTATTCTCGGGAGATTTCCATTAGGATACATATACTGATGTTCTGTATTGATTTCCCTGAAAAAGGGTAGCTCCGATAGATATATGTAATGAATTCTTTTTCCTTTCCATGTCAGAGGGAAAAAAGAGATCTGAACATTACTATTTAATCCATATAATTAATTTTATGAGGAATTAGAAAATGAATGACAGGCTGATCCAAAATACTTTGGTATTTAAAAGCAGTATTACTAGGAGCAATTTACGTCACATCAAATGCAAACACCTTATGAATATTCCATTTTGTGACTTTTGCCTTACTATTTTCAGTGATTCTGTCTTCTGACAAAGAAATATTTGTTCTACTCAGCATTTCAAAGATAGTCAGGAAAAAGGAAGAAACACTATAACTGACTTTTATTGTCATTGTCAGTGGAAAAAAAACCCAACAGGTATCACTACAAAGACATCAAATCTTTTTGGGCAAAAACATCCCAACAGCAGTCTGCTGTCAGTGATATCTCAATGCGAACACTGTCTTACTTCAGAACATGCCTTGGCTGGCTGCAGGAAAGTTAATATTTTAAGATACTTCAGAGTTGCAATACCCCCAAATCTGAAGTTTGGCAGGATTCTTAGGAAGCAAAAACAATGCAGTGCAACTTTTTTTGTCTGATGAAAAGACATTATAAATTACTGTGATGCAGGATCCCAGAAAACATCCCCTGTCAGAGCTCTGCTGGCTCTGTGCTGGCCGAGGGTAGATGTTTCTGTAAAGGGCTTTTTAAGCAGAATATACTTGCATGATGATTTCGTATATACAGTGTATTTTTTTTTTAAATTCAATAATGCCCTGCTGATGAAACCAGAAAGTAAAAGATCTTAAGATATGAAATGCTAGGTGATCTTAGACATCATTCAATAGCAAATCTATAACGACATGATTCTCCAACACAAACAAAATTAAACCCAAAGTTATTTTTTAAAAGTTTCCCATTTTTCATGCAGAAGTCTTTTTTTCCTTATTAATAATTTCAGTTACGTGATGCACAGGATGATACTACCCCCCAGTTCCTTGTCAGTGGCCCCGATGTTAGTGCATGATCATCTGCAGTGGAAATAGAGAAAAAAGAAAATGAACAATAATAGAATTTCAGAAATAGCAATGAGGTGCTAGCTGTAAACTCCCACAGATATTACGTATTTACACTCTGGGATGGAATTTACTTGTGTTGGTATTTCCTGATCTGAAAATGAATACATTTTTACCTTCTCTTGTTTTAACACCTCTTTGTGGTTCAATTTCATATACAGTCAAGATGTCAATGTAACATTGTCAGTCTCTGGTCTGAGGTTATTTTCATATCTGTTTTAATGGGATTGGCATAGAGTATGCCATGTCTTACTTTCTGCTGTGAAATTTCAGCTGTGTATTCAGTTGTGTTAGCAAGACCTCAGCTTGCAGGTGGAAGCAAATGATTGATACCCTCTATTAGACATATGGAGTGCTCTGTCCAGTTTGGGTCTTCCCAGTTGGGTCTTCCCATTCCAAGAGATGTTGACTAATTGGAGGAACTTAGAGGAGAATAACCAAGATGGCTGAGGAACTGGATGTGCTAGGACAGTTGTTTGTTCAGCCTGGAGAGGAGAAGGCTGAAGGCAGTATCTTCTGTCCTCATCTTATGTATAACCACTGCGCTGAGTCTGGCTGGGACAGAGTTAATTTTCTTCATAGTAGCTAATATGAGCTAATATGAGCCTATGTTTTGGATTTGTGATGAAAACAGTGTTGATAATGCAGGAATGTTTTTGTTATTGCTGAGCAGTGCTTACGCAGAGTCAAGGCCTTTTCTGCTTCTCACATCATCCCACCAGCAAGTAGTCTGGGGATGCACAAGGAATTGGGAGGGACCACAGCTGGGACAACTGACTACAACTGGCCAATGGGATATTCCATACCATATGATGTCATGCTCAGCAATAAAAGCTGGGGGAAGAAAAAGGAAAGGAGGGAAGTTCAGAGTGATAATGTTTGTCTTCCCAAGTAACCATTATGTGTGATGAACCCCTGCTTTCCTGGAGATGGCTGAACACCTGTCAGTGTAGTGAATGAATTCCTTGTTTCGTTTTGCTAGCATTCACGGCTTTTGCTTTACCTATTAAACTGCTTCTACCTCAACCCATGGGTTTTCTCCCTGTTAGCCTTCTGATTTTTCCCCTACCTTCCACTGAGGGGGTAATGAGTGAGTGAACGGTTCTGTTGTGTTTAGTTGCCAAAGGGGGTTAAGCCATGACAACCACCCATTAGGAAGTTAAATGAGACTATTCTCAAATTATGAGAATTTGAGAGGAGCTTGACAAATTTGCAGAAAGGCAAATTCTGGTAGGATATGAGAAAAGAAAAATCACAGTGATGGTGGTTCAGCCCTGGGTCAGGATGCCCTGAGAAGTTGTAGAATTTCCATCTCTAAAAATATACAAAAAATAACTGGAATACTTCCAAGCAACAAAAGAAAGGGGTTTGACAGTGTTTTGGTTTTACCTGACTAGATGAGGGATGAAAAAAGAAATCAAAACCACACAAATATTTTCAGCAAAGAATATGAGGGGGAAAAAAAGGCTAAATTTTATCCTAGAATTTTAATGAAGTTTGCGTAGGTTTCTCCTTATCTCTAAAAACAATGCTGACAGCTAGTATATCAGCTGCAACATCTCCTAACACCTTTCCACCCCAAACTTAGAGCACTAACTTTTCATGCTACATATAGATGACACCTAGACCAGAGTTTAAATCTTTTTTTCTTTGCAGGAAAGAAATGGAATAACAGATGGTTCCAATTAAAAAACAGCAGGATAACTTCTTTTGTTAACTGAGCAATCTGGGTCATGAGCAAATACTGGTTTTTCTCTCCTGTTTCATCTTGAAATTGCAATGAATTTTGAAAAAAATCATAACTAGAGATCTATAAGATAAGAAATGTAATTAAAGCTAGTAGGAGTCAGGCTGCTCTATAGCACCTTTAAACAGATGGAAGGATGGAATGAGACCTAAGGCGATATCAGCTAACCTTTGGAAAACTGAGGAATTACATTTGTTCCTCAGAGACCACTGTATTCCACTGTTATTCCCAATAGTTTGGATAATCGGCACTAAATGCACCTATTTTGCAATTTTTCCATATGATTTGTCCAACATAAAGACCTGGGGGAAATTACTGTTTTTCTGTTTCTAAGCAGAACACAAATGGTGTTGCAAGAATCATCAGAACACCTCACGAAGTGCAAACACACCAAAATAGAATAAGAGTCACTTTCGCAGTCTCCAGACTGCTCAGAGAAATAGTCCTATGATTTATTCTGTTATTCACTGTAACTCTCTGTCCAAGGGGTGTTATCATGGCCAAGGGCTGGTTGGACTGGGGACAAAGGATTCCTGGTGAAGTCATTGATGAAGTCATCTCAGTTCTGAAGGGGGCAGAAATAGGTGGCAAGAAACCTGGTTTCAAATGTGGTATCTGATGCAGTTTGCTGTGGCAGCTATTGAATATCCAGGACATCTTGGATAATCAGTACCTATTGCTTCAATTAAGGGGCAGTATTGGTTTGCATAGATAACAGAAACTAATTTCTGCTATCACATAAGAGAGCTGCTTTTTAACTCCAAAGGGCCAAGATTTGTGTCTTGAGATCTAAGATGCCAGGCTTGCAGCTAGGGTCAAGCCAGAATAGTAACCAGTCCTGTGTATAGAGCATTTACTATGTTCTACTCTTAATGAGATACCACCTACGTAACGCTGAAAATAAATACAAAGATAAAAGTAGTTATTTAAGTTATGAGTATCACCAGCAGTTTAAAAATGGTGCTTCATGTAATTAATATTTAGCAACTAATAAATTTCTTTAGTAGTAATTAAACACTAATTAAATAATTTCCTCAGGAATGTATTTACTGATGGTATTTCTGGATATTCCTTTTCCTTTTAAATGTTTCATAACTGTTGTTGAGTAATTAATGTTCACTAATTAATTTTGAAGTAAGAACCCTGACCCTTCAAGCAGTCTAGGAATGGAATTCCCTTAGCTGATTCATTTAAAGCAATTCATAGTAAGACCAAAAAATAGTACGGTTTATAGGAGTCAAAGTACTGGTGACTTTGACTCCTGAAACCTATTGATTCTCAGTGAGGTTTAAGCTCCTAGAGGCATATTTGCAAGGATTCAGGCAGTTGGCCATGTGGTTGCGCCGTGAGCAGCTTGATGATGAGCTACTACTCTCATGTGGCATCCACACAGATAACTTCACGTTTTCACAGTTCCCAGGTTAAATGAATTAACTAAAAGATTACAGTGTTTCTGAGTTGAATTTTTTAGTTTCTCCCAAGTCTGATGAAAACCATATTCTCTTTCTTTCCTTCCTAGATTCTGCCAAAGTGTGAGCTTTCACAAAGTTTGGGGGCTGGTTAGTCTGAAGGAGTGTTCATGGTGCTTGCTGTGACAAACAGACCCTGCAGCAAAGGTAAGATCTCTGCAGGCAGCCTTAGGGGATTGACGCACAGATTTTGCAGTGCCCAGCAGCAGGTACATTTAAAAGGTATCTCTGCTTTGTAAAACAGCATGGATGGAGATTCAGTGTATGTGGTAAAACTAGCCTGACTTCCTGAAGACCACAGCAAGGCTCTCTTAGCCACTGTTCTAGGATTTGGTAAAACCAAGCTGTTTCAAATGAATTTTATCAGGCTTAAAGTATTTTTAAAATGAATATTTGCATTGTTTAAAGGTTTCTGAGCATGTCTGTCTCAACAAGCTCAATTCTTCTGTGGGATACAGCTTATAATCATAACTCTAGCTGGATTTTGGCAGCAGGATCAAATATGGATGTTTTAATTTTGAAAGAACAAGCTGAAGCTCCAATTTCACAGGGTCAAACCTCATTTCCATTAACAATGGCCATAGAAGGGTCAAAAAGCTTTGTCTTAATCAGTCAGTATTACAAGATCACAAGTAGCACAATGAATGAGTTATAGCTGCTTGAATGCACGTGACCTGTGCTCAGTGGTAATTGACTTCAGAGTGACAATTTGTGGACATAGTCAAAGTATGTTCTTAGCTCATGTTCTCAGTAGCAGAGCATTCTCTTTAAAGCGTATTTTTCAATCCTTGTATATTTTGGAGCAGTCAGCAACTAATGAACTACTGAAATAATCCTAACTCTTGGAGAAATATTAAGAAAATATAAAATAATGATTCCTTCCTACCATTGGACTGGAAAGCATAGATTTGGTTCTTTATGGTCCCGTGATAATCACAAGCAAAGTAAGAAAAGGAAATAATCTGAACCTGGTTAGAAAGGTAGGCCCAATTCTGCTTTTATTCATGCTGCAGTAAAACTGGAGTCACTCATGTACAGCCTGAGGGTGGCCTTTATTCTTAATTGCTGCATTTTGGTGCTATTTATTCAGCACAAAAAGGGAAGGAGTCAACCTGGGAAGCAGAGGTGGTGATATCTGCAAACTAATACTATACTGTGAGAAACCTGTCTTTGTAAGAGTAAAGAAAATACTAATGATTTAGTTGGAAAAATAATTAAAGGATATTGGTGACTTTTTTGTCAATTGAAAACATATATTTTACTTGCTTCGAGTTTATGAAACAATGACTAATTTCACCAATTAGTTGCCCTGATGGAGAACTATGTATTTTAAGTTGACATACCCCTTAATTTTACATTATGCTTCATGAACCTAGTAATTTTAAATGAGTATCATTTAATTCTAAGGACAATGAATGAAATAAAGGAGACCTGGGAAGTTATGATACAATACAGAGGATTTTCTTCCACTCCAATCAAGCCTATATTATTATTTCCTCCCTGGTGTTTTTATAATACATTATTCCTCAAAAGTCACCATGAGGTCATTTCTACAAAAGCCTACAAAATCCTCAAATTGCTAGTTGGGAAATGCAGCTCTGCTTACTAATCCTGCCTTAGCTTTGAGTCATCTGTGGGTGACTGCAGTAAACTATGAGTGTTGGCTACATAATTCTGTAGTGAGGATGGAGGCAGGTTGGTCACAGTGTTGTTGCTTGTCCCCGGAAGCCCTCTCTGGCATTCCTAGTGCAGGACAGGCAATTCTCGCAGTCTTACACAGGAGAGACACTGCACTCAAATGAGGGCACAGCAGCACGAGCAGACCTGTGCTGAGGGAACAGGACCAGGCTGTCCACTGGGACACTACCACAGGTAAACTGAAGAGCAAAGACTCGCCAGATGAGACAGGATCTCTAACTGGAGAAACTGAAATGAAGCAATAGATCAAGTTGCAGCAAAGGCTAATACCATATATTGGATTAAAAATAGAGGTTTCCTGAGTCTCAGGTGAATCTGTTAAACCTAAGATTATCTACTCATCTGGCCCTCATCTAATTTGACCTCAGTGGGATTAGTTTGAGATCAAGGAGAGAAGCAGGGAAGGGAAGCAAGAGTTAGTGCTCAAATAAATGCTTAATTTTCCTTGTGCCATTTATGCAAGTCTGTGAAACCAGCAGTGAAAATACCATGGCAGGTTTGCTCAGGAAATTAACACAAACTGAGTGTATTTTTCCAGTAATTCCCCCTTCTGAAAATTCAGAGATAAATATAAACTTGAATATGCATAAAAGACATGTGAGAACCTCGCAAGAGGTGAAGGTGAAAGGCTTTTATACATTCAGATGAAGAACAGCACAATATACAGTGGAGATCTTGCTGCATAGTGCTGGAGCTGGGCTGTCAAGGTAACTGGGAGTGAAGTGTGTGCACTTAACATGCTCCTCTGTGGTTTCTAGGTATGTTCATTTACTTCTTTAGGTGGTTTATGTGCAGATGGGACCGTAAGCAATAAAGAAGAGTGTCTGGGTGTGTCTGCAAAGTTGGACACACCATATCCCTGGAAGAACTTGCACTTCTGAAGATGCCATTTGTGCGAGGTGTTATTTTGCCAGAGTGTTAGCTTGCCCTCTAGGTGCAGTTTTCTGTTTTGAGACGTTTCACAAGTGTCATGTATTGGCTAGATATGTGTCTGTGTGTTTCTAGTACACAACATTTGTTTAAAATCAAATTCCTTACCCAGAATAGGCCTTGCAGAACCTAGCTGGCATGGGCAGGGAAATTGTTTATGCTATGTAAGAGTCCTTCTTATACTTCCCAATACTTTTTTTACCATGTTTATCTCTAAAAAAATTCTTTTTTTCATCCCCATCTGCTTCGTGTATACATAAGATAAGATCAGTCTTTAAATTTGAGAACTGGCAGAAGATCAGTTGTCAAGGCAGTTGTCCAGCCAAGAGGTATGAAGCTTGATGAGTCAAAAATAATTTGGCACTATTATATCAAAAAGACTTGAATTCTGGACATTAATTAAATACCATGAAGATTTAACTGAGCAGGGAAGAAGCATTTCCTGGCTCTCCCTGTGTTGTGATTAAAGTGGAGATGATGTACTTGTATGATATTCCCATTGCTCTTTAGAGTTTGAGTGGACTCAGATTCATGGAACTGCAGAGGTGGTTTAAGCTGATGAGCAGTTTAACAAATTCACTCTTCACATCTGTCTGTGGAGAAAGGAAGGATAGACTTGGGAGTAAAGTGGAAGTTTATGACACTAAGGAAACTATCTTGGATCTGCTATTGGATTTCTTTGCTGGGATGTCCACTCTGTTGACTTGTGTCTCAGTTTCTCCACTTATCTGAAATAAGCTGTAGGTAGCAATTCCAAGTTTTCTGAATGGGTATATGAGCTCTCTGAAGTTTAGCGCTGCATACTGCTATTGCTTCTTACAGCCTGCTGCTTTCTTCAGGCTTCTCTGATTTTGTACAGGGGTACACTGCCCTGGTAGAGAATGAGGAAGATTAAACCATCCTGCTATAGTCAGTTCTACTCTGACCCCAGCTTTCTCTGCTTCCAAATGGAGATAATCAACTTCTTGATGTTTATGTTTTGGAAATAAACTGCATAATAAAGCTGGAGTTAATGAGAACAGTAATGAACATGACAGGTAGTAATGAGGGATGAAAAACATGATACAACTTTGCCTCTCTTGGGACGTGGAGTTACACAGAGGGCACTGTGTTGTTAATGTATGTACATAAGGAGAATGATGAAGAGAAACAAAGTTTCAAACAGTCTGGGGAAGAAAGAAGGTTACTTGAAATGCCTTTGATGTCACAGACTGTACTGCAACTCGTGACCTGTAAACCTCTCCTCTGACCTCGGATTTTGCAGGCATGCTGTTCTGGGGCTATAGAGAGGCTTAGATCTGCAGTAGACGGGTGGAAAAAAAACCTTACCTGATTACTGTTTGGTACCAAACAGTAGCAGAGATGAGAATGTAGATTTCTCAGTATTTGAGAGCTGAGTGCTGCATCTCTCTGAAGAATATTTGATGCTACAACCAATGATTTATTAATGTATGAATACTTTCGGCTTCTATGAGGCCTTTCTTGCTGGAGAAATGTCACCATCATGCTCCAACATTGTCTGTTGCTTGGTAATTAGCCTGCTCTTCTGACAGGGAAGACATGTGAATTTGAATCCTTGTTAGGGAAGGAATTGGTTAGATCTTACTCTTATTTCTTACAATTCTTATTCTAAATAATTGGATAAGTTTAGGAGAAGTGAATGAAATGGGAAAGCTACCAATGCCAGCTTATCTGAAAAAGTTTTGTGCAGAGCTCAACATGTGTTCTGGGTGTATTTACCAGATGGACAGCTTTTGTCAGGGAAACCATGTGTTTATTGTTCCTGAGGACATCTGAGCATCTAGCTCATACTCTGTTAGGATGAAGACAGTCCTGGTCAAGCTCAGTAGAACTCTAAATACCCAAGAGATCTAAAGGATCTGAATAGTCCATAGATGACTGCAGGGAGAAGTGGTAGCTGAAATCAGGGATCAAGGGCTATTATTCTGGAGTTGGAAGCATCTGTTCCAATGTGCTGAACAGATTCAGCCATCAACCTTTTACTGTTGAAAGTGTATCAAAGCAGTACTTGGGAGGTATTCATACCTTCTTAAGTGCATTAGTACTGGTTTCAGTAGAGTAATTTTCCTATAAACTGTCAAACTGGCTTTGAATATTCAATTTGACTGCAATCAGAGGTCTTTTGGTGAGTAATAAGACCTTACAAAGAGAGTGTTAATTATATGTGGGATAAACCAGTCCTAACTGAGTGATAAATGAACATGTCTGTCAGTGATACCCTAGCACATATCAACTTGAAGTTGATTCCTCACTTATTGTGCTCCCTGGGCACTGCCGTATTACAGTCTCCTTAGGTTCAGATGTACATGATGTACATGCATTGGGTTTGACAGTGTCACTATGGGATCTTTGTATTTTAAATGTTGCTTTAGGCTTAAAAGACAAAATATGTCAGTACAGTTTGGCAGACAGCTCTGGATTCACTTTGTCAGTCAGATTTTCCTAATGCACCCTGCTCTGGAAAAGGAGAGTATCTTCTGAAAGGCATAATATGTTGAGTCCTGTGATCGTTATTTTGTGAGAGATTTCTACGTTGCCGTGTCTCATGAGTCATACTGATAATGGAGTACCACCTGACATGAAGCACAGTGGGCTTTATGCAACTTCAGATTTCCAATTGGTATGAGTAATATACCATTAGGTGCGCTCTGTAATAATCACAGAAGTTACACTTCTTAAAAAAGTTGCTAATTTTACCAAGTTGAAGTTAGTCTTTAAACAACAACTAAAAGTCACTAGGGTTTCCATACAGCTCAAGTTTATTTTTTCCCCTCTTGACCATTTTTGAACTAC
The DNA here is from genome assembly GCF_000695765.1 of Mesitornis unicolor. Taxonomy (NCBI): domain Eukaryota; kingdom Metazoa; phylum Chordata; class Aves; order Mesitornithiformes; family Mesitornithidae; genus Mesitornis; species Mesitornis unicolor. Next base: position 15,589 of record NW_010169121.1, read on the forward strand.
AGTGAAATTTTAACAGTCTCTCTTGAGGTCCAAAAGAATATGTACAGTTCAACTGCTCCCTGGTGTCCAATTCAAGAATCCCCAGAATAATGCTGTTTGGTAAGCAACACAGTAATTCTCATTCCCTAATTGTCCCTGTTGCCCCTTCATATGTCTTGAGGGAAGGCTAATCCTTGATGAGTGATGAATTTCCTTTCATGGAGTTTTACTGCATGGTTTAAGATTCCTCTCAGAGAGCTGGTTAATTATAAATCACATGCAATTTCTGGCAAAGCATAGGGATCTTGAGTTAATGAGAACTTCCTGACTTTTCTTTTAAATCAGTGAAAAAGTTGGTGACAAAACACACTGAAAGAAGGAATCAGCTGTGTTGTTGATGTCTTATGTAGCCTAAAACTTAAGTTGTTAGCTGTCCTTTTCTGAGATGAGAGAGCTTTAGGCTGCAGATAATGTAGAGTCCCAGACAATTGGGATCAGACATGCCATAATTTTCAGTCTTTAAAATAGCTATGGTGTTCTGACAGTTCCATGGAATATATACCCTTTACAAAAGAAAGAAAACAATTTCACATTTATCAACCCAAAAGCCATAGGAAGATGGCTTCTTTCCAGAAAATCAGCTTTCTCTGAGAAAAAAAAAATAAGCTGCAAAAGAATCTTTTCATAAGGAGACAAGACTGTTCCTGTTCCGGTTACTTACAAAAATGTCAGTAAAGTTGAAACTATCATAGTTCTGAAAGAATGCTTGGCATGACAACTGTGTATGAGAAAGGAAGGAGTGCACTTGTAGATTCAGGGGTAACTCAGTAAATTCTGTAAATATTATTCAGATCTTGCTTTAACGGTGCTTTCATATGGAGGCAAATTGCAAATAAATAATGACTAAAATACCTGACAATCAAATATTTCTAAACAAAGAAATCTTTTGGAATTTATGGAATACTCATGATATGGAAAGCTGGGAGCTGATTGTGCAATTTTTAATGCGATGTGGCCATGATCTTATTTTGCTTATTTAAAGACGCAGGAAAGTTGTTGTTTTATGTGGTAAGTGCGAGACATACATGTAGATTCGTTCTGTGTAGAATAGACTTCAAAAACGTAAACATTTTATATTAGTTAAAAAATATAGTCTTGTTCAGGTTGTAGCCCAACACCAATCATTCAGAAAAAAAAATCAATCAAAATATCATCAAGTTCCTTAAATACATCCAATATACTTTCTGGTTAATTCCAATCATAAATTGGTGTCCATTTAGGGAACTAGAATCAGCAGCCTTCTTGAAGCAATTATAAAAAGGCAATACATTTGAAGAAATTGAGTAAACATTCTCCTCTTATTTGCCTCTTACAGCACAGAATGTCAGAAGGTTGAAAAATTCATAAAATGCTTCTCATTTTTTCAGACTTTTTTTGACAAAGTCTCCCTTTTGCCAGAAGTTGTTGAACATATTAGCCCAGGTAATGAAATGCAAAATAATTTTAATTTCTGATTTTTCATTTGATTGTTTCATGAGTGACTAACATGAACTTTTAAAAGTTTAAATATGAGCTTCTGCCAGCTTTCAGACTTACAGATACTCCTTGTAACTCTGATCCGTTGACCAATTTATTATTCTCCTTCTCACCTTGGTGAAAGTTCAGATCTATTCAAACTGAGTAATTTCAAAATTATCAAGCTCAGTTTCCAGTGATGCAGGTAGACTTTCACCTCTTTTTCTGCTTTGTTAAATTACATTACCTTGGAGTAACTGGCTAGAGAATAAGGTTGTACAACCACTTTACTATGGGAGGTATTTTACTGATGATAGTAACACCATGACTGGAAGAAGGAATATTCCAGCTGTTGATCTATGGGGAGCATCACCAGTTTTGATGAGCTATGGACCTCTAGCTGTTTTTCTCCACTTAATCTCTTTAGAACAGTACTAATAGCTGAGTTGCACTAGTTCATGCTGGATAGGAACCAGTGGCTGAGCCAGAACTGTGGTTTTTAGCATATAAAACACTGGTGAGGGAGGGAAAGGTTAGAAACTGGAGGTCTAAGTAATGCTTTTGAAATTGATAACTTAAAATGAAATATTATTTTACTAATTGTTTCAGTAAATGTTAATTTACATCTGCTCTGTTGATTTATTCTAAAAAATATTGTTTTCCAGACAAACTTGCATGTAGAGCCTAGCATCCTGTGTCCAAGAAAATTAGTTTATTTTGGTTTGGTTCTATCAAACTCTTGTTTTACTTCAGGTCTGTTCACAGTTTTCCATCCCTCACATTTCCCACATTTAAACAGCCATATCATTAACAATGGGTGAGGAGAGGGGATTTCATCTGTCTGTGGAGTATTTTCAGCCTCTCTGAAACAAGTTCCATGTAACCATTCACCCTTATCTCCTGGGCTTTCAGAGAACATCTCAGTTAATACTACCCCCTCACACTGTCTCATCTCAAAGAGCTCAGTTTTGTTGCAGGATTCCCTGTTCTGCTTTATCTTGGCACACATCTGCCTTACGACATAAAATGTTCCTTTTATGGGACATCCAGCTGCAAATTACCCCGACACATGGGAATTCTCTGCTAGTGTCTCATTAGTGTAGCTACAGCAATGCCAGCAAAATCCAGTATCCGCAGGTATAGGACATACTTGGGTTATATCAGCATTCAAGACAGGCTGTACCCAACTACAAATCCTTGAGTCTCTTCATGATGGAATTATTTCTTTGAGATTGCCACAGCCCAAATTATTTGGGAGTATGAGCCTGCTAAAGCATGGCACCCATTTACAGAGCCATTTGCCAGTTTTCAACAGCATAAATCACACAGAGAGCATGGCTCTCTTGGGATCTAGCTGTCGGGTTTGGAGCTTGTTCAGAAAACAGTTTAGCTGGGAGAGGAGAAGGTTTTTTTTTCCCCTGAGTTACAACATATCTTTCTGTTTACAGGTCATCTGATACTGCAGAGATCTATACATTAGAAATTGAAGAAAGCAAAATTAAAGTTACCAAAATAATGTTTTATATGTATAAATGTTAATGTTCTATATGAATTTGTATATATAACCTCCTCCAGCTGAGAGAATATGGGTATTTCTAAGCTTTTTTTCTCATAAGCTTTGCTGATTTTAAGTTTTTCCCACCTTCTTCTCTTCCATAAAAAGCTATTTCCTTTTTTATGCAAGATCATGCTTCGCAGTTATAAGGATAGAGCTCATGGACAACCTTGCATGATCTCTGAGAACAAGAATATAGAGACAGCTTGAAAGGAAAAGCCAGATCTGACAGGCAAGAATCAACCAGGAGGTGGATCAGTGATTTTGAGGCTAGAATAGATGATAATCATGGAGGTGAAAGAGCAGTCAAAGTGCTAGATTTTAAAAAGCCTATTTTTTCCCAATGATTGATCATGCCAATGGCCAGATTCCTTTTCCAGCTGCAAAGACAGTGTGCCAGATGCACACTCATAAACCTTGTCTATTTTTAATAATTGGAGACTTGAATTTATCTAACAGGATAGAGAACTGAAACAAATAATAAGTATCCCGATAGCCAGACACCAGAGCTAGGTCCTGCCCTTCTGCTGTGACTGTGCATTGATGCTTTCTGTGAATCACCCTTTATATATACTCATCCTTAGAGTATGACTCCTTCCCACACTTCAAAAGGCTTGGGTGTAAATTGCTTGCTCTGGGTAATCTCATTCCTGGTCAGACAATGATCTTTGTGAATCCTCCTCCAAAAAAATGTGGAAGAATGTCTGTCAGGATGTAAGTGGTGGCTTGTTCTGTCGCTGTTCTACCCTGCTGTAGGCCATGGCCTTGAAACAAAAGGATGTAATGTAGATTACTGTAGTCAAGGTAACACCATGCCTTTAAATGGGTCCCTCGTGCCTCTCAAAGAAGGAATAAAGAAACCCCTTATGCTCAGCTGACTAGGACCTCAGTCAAGATATAAACCTTTTTCACACTCCCCTGAAATCCTGTTTTAGGTCTGAGAATAGCTATGTTACAGTTTAAATAGCTAAAAAAAGCTGCTTAAATTTCTTTTGTTGGCATCTGCATTGTTAATGGACCCTCCCTGTATCCTTTAGAAGTAGTTTTGTTAGAATAATGTTGCATTTACCTTTGCATTGCTGGCTGATCAGTGCTATGCATAACACAAGTAGTAAATACTCATGGTATTCTGTTTTTTGCCAGTTTCTTATTAGAAAGACAGATTTATTTTCTCTATCATGCTTCTGGGGAGAGGGCTTAGATTTGTATTTTTCGGCTTTCAGAAGAAAAAATGCGTCCAATGCTGGCTAAGAAAAGTTTTTATCCAAGGTTCTTCTTTGTAGAACAGTGACTTCTTTGAGATTTGTGGGAACTTGCTACTTTTCAAATTACACAAATTGTAATTATTACTGGAAATTTAAAGAATGATGCTGAATATGTCAGGCTTGTGCATGACTATTTTATGACACATAGGTAAGAATTTGTAATAGAGATTAATTTTTTTGCATAGCTATGCGTAGTGCTACTCAGCTCCTGAGTTCTGGCCACAAGGGGTGAACATAGAACTCCTCAAACTGTCTTTGGTCTCCAGGATGAACTGGAGCAATTTGAACATTGCTCTGAATTAAGCAGTTAGCAGCAGCTCTATACATTGCGATGGCATCTGAGAGATGCAGCAAATGACAGCAGCTTTTCCCTGATTGTTGCAAATAAGAACCTATTCTTTACCCACTGACACCAAACCTGTTGGCTAGTCCTAGATCCCTTCTTGTAATCAGATACCAGCTTTGAATCAGCTCTTGAGAAAGCTGTCCTAATCCATAGACTTGCAAAACTAAAATAAATTTAATTAGAGGAAACATATTCTAGTCATCAGTTGAGTGTATTAAAGCTGCAGGAAAAAACCCTGTAATTTAACTTCCAAAGCCAGAAAAAAAAGTTCCCTGTTTTTCTTATCTGTTGCCCAGAAAGGTGAAATGCTTAATTCTGAAGGGCCATAAGTCAAATAGCAGTTATTAAAAAACAGTAATAATTTTTTAAAAACAACCAAAACACAAAACCAATATTTGCTCCTCTAAGATTTTCTTAGATGTTTCCCTAGTCTTTTCCTCCTCTTCTCCCTGTAGTACAAGTGGAGACATGAGTATATATAGTACAAAGTACAAAGTACAAATATGTATTTTCATATATGAAAGAATTTTAAACATCTAAACCAACTTTAGTTTTTCAACTCTCATTTTGATATGTTTGTGCTTCAACTCCTTTTTGCTTCTGGAGTGGAAATGGCAGGCATGGAAGAGAAAAGGAAAGCTTATCTCAAAAAAACCTTCTGTGGTATTACTGTATTTGTCTTCTAACACAGCAAAGTGCAAGATTAGTGTTTCTAATAGACTTGCAAAAGTACTACTAAACTCTGTGGGTCACAGCATACAGCAACTTTCTTGGGGGAAATTCTTGAAAAGAGTGTGGACAGTCATGCCATGTCCATATGTAGTTCTGAGGCATGAAAAAGCAAAAGGGTTTCCTGGATTGAAACTTAATCTGTGTAAAATGTTAGTGGGTCAATAAACTTACCTTCCAAACAAACTAGAAGGTTTTCCCTTAGTGTCTTAGGCAATTTGAAAAAATATTCATATTCAGAGCAGTAATTTAAGCCAAAATGTTTGGAATAGGTATTGAGATTGTTAGTTCTAAAGGCAGTGACCTTTATCTGATTTTTTATTATCATGGTCTGACACAGTACCTTCTTTGGTAGAGATTGTGGTTGAAAGGATCTGTAATTTAATGTGCCTAAAGCCAGTGGTGAGCTATAGAAAATGCAAAGCGAATACCATTCAAATCTTTACTTTGTAACTGGCTGCCTCCTCTGTTGCTGGTGTGATTCTTGCAACGTGTGCTTTTGAACATCTGCCACAGACAGATCGTGTGTTTGGAACCCTATAACTGCGCAATACACAATTGTATCTTCCCCAAAAAGGACAAAAAGCTAGAATTTGACAACTTTTTAAAAAGGTACAACATAAGAGAGAGAAAAGGCTATAGGCTGGGATGGTGTAACCCAAGTGGGGCTACAAATAAATATATGGGAAGTTGTGGTATATTTTTAAAATCCAATCGGTTGTATTGTTCCCCATTGGACAATAGTCTTTGGTGGCTACTCAGGATTTCTAAAGATGGCCATCTATTGACATTAGTATTGTTTAGGCTGCACTTTTCATCGCTAGAGCTATTAATGAAATGCTGGATGCTGTCCTCTGCAAGCAACATTTGCAGCTTCAAACTTTGATAGCTCACAGTAAATGAAACAAATCTGGAATTGTTTCCAAATGTCTGCCTTTTTCAGATTAAAACCTGAATTTTTGATTTGAGGAAGGCATGTAGGCTTGAGAGAGACTGTGATATTGAATGCATGGTTCCGGGAGAACAAAATTAAATCTAGCTCAAGTGGTTCAGAACTCCACCAGTCTGAGGGAAAAGTGTCATCACTGCTGAGGCTGTTGCCTCAGCCACAAGAGTGCACGTCCTTCTTTGGCCATTGCCACAACATGCTGGGTCTCTCCAGTTTATTTATTTTTTTGGTAAACAAAAGTGCTATTTGGCTGCAAAGTACTTCTGCTGATGTGAAAGGCCACTGGTCAGAAACTGCTCTGCCTGCCTCTGCTGTTACAGCTGCAGTCAGTCATGTCATTTTCGAGAACACCATGTAAAGGACATTTCACCAGCACTTGGTGTTTCCCAGGTGCCGTGTCACTTTGCAACTGGAAGCTGGCAAAGGTATTGTGTTTCTAACAGGCATATCTTTTCCTTCGTGGGTGCAGTGTGACTTACAAAATTCAGTGAGCCTCAGAACTGTCCAGCTGGCTGTCTTTAGGAGCAATGAATGTGAACACTTTGTGAACTACGCAAACTTAAAACATTTGCCTATTTTCCATGGTGCAAATCATACAAATCCCATTTGTTTGGTGCTTGTTCAATCTCCTTAACAGGAACTACAAGGGCTTTTATTCCTTAACTTTTATGTCTGAAGTATATGTAACTCTTTTGCATCTTAATCTTTTATACTGTTTTTGGTTAGACACATTTCAAAAACTAATGTAAGTGAAATCTGCTTTTGGCTTAAATGACATACAGCTAAAGAAATAAGCATAAAACATAGGCTTAAAACACAGCATCAAAACTTTTAATTGGATTACTTCGAATCATATAGATTTACAATATTACTGTTCTTATTTCCAAGTGAACACATTACTATCACGTCTATCATGGACAGAAAAGATTAACCAACAGTAAAGGCTGCATCACGGGCAGCCTTCTTTTACCTCATGCAAAGCTTTTCTGAACTGTGATGAGGCAGTGCCCCAAGTTTTGTGGGGAAAGAAGAAATGAAGGCACATCCTACCTTTCTGCTATATATACACAAGACCTGGATAGGCTGATAGATCAGGGATAAAAGCCTCCACTTGGCTGCAGGACAGAGGAGCTCAGACTCTCTGGGATATAGCTTTTTGCAGCTTCCAGACTCTCTATGATGAATGAATGTTATCCATGGGACTTCTAGGAAGAAGGCTCTCCACAGCGAAATAGCTCAACTGAAAGGAAAAATGAAAATGGAGGCTGTTTGCCTCATCACATACCTTGAAGTGGAAGACAGATGCCTATCAGTGGGTGCCAGACTAAAAAGCAAAGAGGAACAGCCCTATCTCCCAAGCAGGCTGTGACAGGGAAGGAGGCAGGTGACCTTTTCATTTAAATGGTTATTGTCATTGCAAATGGTTGTTGCTGTGGCTGCTTCGTACACTTTTAAAATATTAACTGACTACAGAACACACTTGAAAAGTGCTGTGGTTTTCAATTGCAGAAAAGTAAGAAGAAAAAAATTATCAACTAAACATATTTAACTTTTGTTATTGCTGTGTTGAATCTTATGGTAAAAGGTAATATGTCCCAAATAACTTTCATGGGTGATACTGCAGTTTGTGAGCAAAGTGGGTAGAGCTGAATTGTCACAAAGTTGATGGCTGTGCTAATGGCCCAGAAACTTCTCTTTGTCTGGCAGAGGCTCACCACAACATAATGGTGGACAGAGAGTAGCCACTTCATCATCCTTATGGATATGCTGGCACTTCTCCCTTGTGGGCTAAAAGCAGGGGAAAAAAGTGAATTTACTCACAGGGTTTGAGACTGTCCAGCTTTTTAAAAATAAACAGCCTGTGTTGCTGTTGAAGAGCACGCACTCCGTTCAGCTGGGGTGGAAATGCATTCTGTTTGCCTGTGAAAAATGAAACTGCAGTGCCTGACCTTCCTCTAAAGAAAACAAGTCAGAAGTCCATGCCCAGGTCTGCATCCTGACTAATTTTCTTGCACTGGTGTGTCAGGATGCAGAGCGTTGGGGCATCCTCATGGCATCAGCTTGGCTACAGGAGTGCTAGAGAAGGAGTTAAGCACTGGGACAGGTTTTAAGAAAGTGGGAGATTTTTGTGTATAATGCTGAGATTGACTGGTTGGGGTTCTGGAGTGGCCTTGTCTGCCATGTAGGCTCAGGCACTTCTTTGAGACTCTATGCTTCTTTCAGAAAAATACAGGTAACCTGGCAGCAAAGAGAACATGTAAATACCTCCTTGATGAGACAGCCCTCTAATGAAGCAAACACTCTGGCAATCAAGTCAACTTAGTTCTACAGCAGTCCCCTCTAATTACTGGGAAAAACCAGGCTGCATCAAGGAAGGAAGAGTGGGAAAGAGTATCTTGAAGTAGTAAAGGACACAGTGTGGGAAACAGGATGAGTCTTGTGAGGACGAGGTCTAGTACTAACCAGCAAGAGGCTTTCCTAGCATGTGAAGCTAAGGCACAATATGGTTCACTGGAGAATTAACCAGGGGAAAAAAGGTTTCTTGTGCAATCACCAGAATTATTGAAATCCTAGAAAATCCCTTGTTGTTATTCAGTTGACAAATATCTGTATTTGTTATGAGCACTGCCATGAGGATTTATACTTTGAAATGTTTTTCTTTTAATCAAGCAGACTAGTCAGCTTAAACAGAGGACTGAAATATATGACTGTGACTCTATTTGGCAAGTAGTCTTCGGTTTTCATATAGATATCAGCCATGCTATGCTTCTGTTACGTATCTCACTCTTTGGATGGCAGAACAGAGATTTGTTTTGCACTTTTTGATATCTCGGTTGTATTCCACCAGATTAATACAGAGAAAATCTAAATTTACTCTGGTAGGTACCATGTGAGTCTTGCACTCAAAAAGGATTGATAAGAAGCACTTTGGAGTTATTCTTGTCTTGCTTTATAGTTTGCTATGACCATGGAGTCTGGCATTTCTTCACTGCAGTCTTATGCATGCAAGAACATTTCCACAATATCTACTACACATCCATCCAGCCCTGACACATTTTGTTATAAATCCCGCCTCTGTAACTCTTTTAAATATGGTTCTTCTCCATATGAAGGATAAGTATAGGATACACTTGCATTTTTTTAGTGCTCTTAATGGATCCGATTCTGCTTCACAGACATGACTTTGCTTTGGGGACCTCACAGAGAGACTGAGCAAATTATTATGCTGTTGATAAATGCCTTACATGAATATAAACAAATAATTCTAAAATCAAGGTACTGTTTTGGTCTCTGTTTAGCAATAACAAATACACCACAGAAATAAGAGCTTCTTAAGCTTCTGAGTGGGTGGATATACCCTAAACACAGGTATCTTCATATGCTATCCCTGAAACTAAGTATGTAGCTCTTTAAGTTTAAAGGTATACTCTGGAAAAATCCTGGATTCTTCTTTCTTTGACCAGCCAAGGAAGGTCAAAGAAGAAGCTGCCTTTTTTCAAGCTGTCTGACCAGCAATCTTGCAAGATGATCTGACAGGGGCACTGTTGTGTTTAACACTTCTGTCTCTGCTTACTGGAGCTCTTGTAAGTATTCTGAGCCATTCAGTGGGTCATGCTGGAAAAGGAAATCAAATCCCAAAGTGGTGCCTCTTGGGGTGCGAAGAGGAGGTAGAAGGCACTGACAAGAGCATGAGTTAATTATTTTGATGGTCCTGTGCAAAAGCAGAACTGTTTTAAAACAGTTTCTTGTAGTTGTTATTCACTGGTTCTTACTTCTGGCACCTTTAACAAGTTCTTATGCTGGATAAATCCTGGGTGCTCTGGGCACTATCATGCATGTGAAAGAGTATGATAAACATTGCTGCTGCTACTGTACAACAGAATGCAATCATAAATAAAAACAGCAACAAAGCCTGATGCATTTGTGCAGGCAAGATCAGTTAATCACATAAAGGCTGTCTCACCCCTGAAATGCAGCCACTTCTAGGAAGGAACACCACAAATGTTGCCACACTGCAGAAGAATTTGAGACAGCAAAAGTAAAAATACTAGCTACAACTGCTCAGTGCATAAATTTATATAGTTGTAATAAATCTATCCATTAGATTTCCTTGGTGAGAAAATTCAGGAGCATATCTGATTTTAAAAAAAGTCAAATCAGTGCATGATTATCCCTCTTTTCCCTATAAATACAATCACCCCAGCAGGGTAGCTTATTCAAAAACATTCCTCATATCTACTTTGTGTATAGAAAGACTCTTATCACCTCTCTGTGATTTTTATACTGGTGAATGTTTTTCTAATGCTGCTTCCATTTCAGGCACTGAGCCGTGGATCAGGGTCACAGATGTGGCCAGAGAAAAACAAGCATAATCTACTATATGTTTGTGAAACTGAAAACTTTGAAAGCTATTGTGCTTAAGGCTTACAACAATAAATTAAGCCTTCCTAATAAATCACAGGTCTGTGTTTGCAAGGTGTGTATAACAGATCCTTGCTTGTTGACTTGCTCTTTCACTGGGGTAACTCACTCCTGCTTTCTTCAGAACACCCCATTTACCTCTCTCTCAATCTAAATACTACATTTCTCTTTCCTTTTCTGCTGTCAGGGGACCTCTCCATCTTCATTATCTTTCTGTCTTCCAGGGAATCTGTGTTCAACTTTGTGTGGCAGACATAGTTAGGTAAAAAGTATCTACTAGCAGAGCAGGGATGTATACTCTTACTGATACATCCAGTCCTACTGCCAAAACCAGATTAGCTATCCACCTACACTGTTACATTTCAAGCCTTGCTAAAATACTTTTTTCTGAACTGTTAGTCATTTTTGCATAGTCAAACTACAGACATACATGGTGCTTTAGTAAGAGCCTGAACTTTATGTTGTGGACAGACAGCTGCCAGTAGCTTGGGCATATTAATGCCCAATGTGAATCAAAAATTGATTTTTATCTCACAGCTTAACTATGATTCTGTAAAAACCCAATTCTTCCTCATCTTTAGAGCTGTCTGAGAGAAGATCACTGAAGAGCAAATTCAATACTTTCCTGCATAGCTGCAGTGGTCACTGCAGGTATAATCAGCAACCCGGTCTGATTTAATAGCTAATCCCATGTTGAGCAGGAGGTTGGACTAGAGACCTCCTGAGGTCCCCTTCATCCCAGATGATCATCCCATGATCCTGCGATCCCATGCTATGGCTGTAGGATCCTATGTGTCTGCACCAGCCACTGTGGCTTCACCACTGCAATACTCTCAGTCCATGGTAGAATAACTGAGACATACAATATATATTGTTGGCACAGATTAGGCACAATTTAAAGCCTGCTCTGTGCCACTCAGGCTTTGCTAGTAGGGTCTCTAATTCTTGCAAGGATTTGGAAGAAAGGAGAGGAACAATGCTTTTACTTGACCTGCTATGATTTTGTTCCTCGCTACATTTTGGACTGTCTCATTTGGTTCTCCAAGCTTGAAGGAAGATCTATAAGAAGTCATTAGAGAAGTACTAGTATCTGAGTGATAGCCAGCCTGTTTACCCTAAAATCAGCCTTGGTGAGATGGCAAACTGAAATTTAGTGGAGATTGTCTTGTGGCTTCATTTCCTAAAGAGCAATTTCCCTATTATTCACTTAACCCACCAAGAGTCTGAAATTCATTAGCTCAGTGTCTTACAATCCTAGGATGTTCTGAAGGACTGATGGTGACCTAATCGTGCTTTGCTAATTCCAGCTAAGGAGCCAGGAGAGAGAGACATAAATACATTGTGTGTTTATCAGCAAGGGAAGAATTTTGCTTTCTTGCTTTTTTCTGTGGCACACATTTTATGGTTGAATTTTGTTGAAAATTTCTTTTTTGAATGTAATCAAATAGCTCAAAAATATTCTCCGTGCTGAATATTCTGAGCTGTGATAGCCTTACTGCTGCTGAAATTATTTGAAAACAATGCTTCACCATATTTCATTATTGAACTTGCCTGGGGTTGTCTCTAGGGTGAACTGAAACTAACAGCCACCTTACCTTTAGAGGGTGGTTTAGCCAATGTGAAATCTAAATCCAAACAAGATCAGATGGAGTATCATTCTAGTCATATCATTGATTGCTTTCTCTGGCAAAAACAATTCAACACCACAGGTAATGACTAACTAATTAGGGAGGGCAGAGTGTTACAAGAAGTGATTAAAAAAGAGATGTAAAAAATAATTCCATAAAGTATCTTTTTATATACACTCAACACTGAATAGGCTTCAAGGGTTTTTTTAAAAATCCCTCTTTCAAATCTTCATGTTAATGAACATAGTGTTAAAAATAATTGTTGGTCGAGCAGCACTGCAGTTGTTCCTGTGCAATCTGTGATCTGGACAAATCATCATTTTGAAATGTGCCTTTTCTATCAGAGTGGCAGCCAGATACCTTAGCAATCACATGGAACTACACCAAGAATAATAATGACTATTTGTTTTTTATTATGAATTTAATATTGTTGAAATGCTTAGCTGACAAGTACGTTTCCAACTCCACATGCAGTGAAATCCATTTTCATCAGCCTCTGCTTTGGGAGATCTATGCGCCATAATGCCATCTATTAGAATCTATGTGCTGTATCATTGCACATTATGGATAAACTTACAGATTTTCACCTAATGTTTGGGGGGTTGTAAAGAAGGAATAGAAATACAGAAAATGCTATAATCTCTTTAGCTCCTTTATGCATTTCATTTACAAAAAATCATAAAATGGATAGTAAAATATTTACTAGTACTTTGCAGTTCTCAAATGGGAAAAATTGAATTGTATAGTGTCTCACTTCTGCAGAAAGACAGTCCCAAGAAGGCAGCCACTGAAAGCAATGGACTTTTTAACTAGTGTGCTCTGAGGACTGATACAGGTCTTACCTGTCCCTGCATCATGGGAATTGGGACTTTTGGTATTTATCGTAACTTCAGAGAAGTCAAACGAATGTGTGGGGTTTTTTTGTCAACTCAGGTGAGAGTGTATGTTTTGATAGCTGCAAATGATCTAAGTGAAGTGATACAAGAAAAAGTAAACAACAGACAGTTTCAGCTAAGCTATTTGATTTTATATTGTGGTAGACAGTTAGCTCACACTTATTGCAGCTCAGCTGAGGAATGGTAACCCTTTAGTGCTGTGTAAGTGTATATCACACAGTATGTGTTTTAATAGGAAAGGCATTGATTCAGTAAAGCTCTTGCGCCTTATTGGAGTGTCATATTTAAGTGAGGTGTGTGTTTCATGTTCCAAACCAGAAACATCTCCCAACCTTGTAGCTCCACAAAAGAAAAGAATCTGATGGATTTTGGATCGTATTATAATGTAACATGCTGGAAACATAACGTTACAGTCATCAGTCTGAAAAACACTATTTCACAGACCTTAGAGTTCCTATCTTTCAGCTCAGCCTTTTTCTACTTTCACCTCTACCTTACATGAACCAGTCTGTCCAGTCTAAGCTGTTTTCATTTTGACTGGTTGAAAAGCAACTCCTGCCTTGATTGTACCATTCACAATAGCAGGGATAATCCTCTTTCCAGTGCAAATCATAATCTGAACATAGTTAACTCATGCAATCTGTGTGGATTTTATGGATTTTTTCATCCATTTTATGACACTTGAAGATGACTCAATACAGACTTAAGCACATCCCATTGTTCTATTTTACAAATTGTTTTCTGTATCTCTGGTCAGGAAATCTTTTCTATTGTTGTTTCAGAGGGCTTAAAAATCTGTACATTTCGTACTATTTCTTTCACATATATTATATTTTCTCTATTATTTTTTGCCACTATGCAATATGTTCTTTAGGAAATGTAAATACATACATCGTGACATTTCATGCCTGGGATAATAGTCCAGTATTCTCATTCCAGAATCCAACTGCTTATTCATAAAAGTGTAGAAAGTCACAAACAGAAATGAAGTTGAAATGCAAATATTCAGCTTTGAATTGCCTGCACAATACAAAATAGAGAAAGGTTTGTTAATTTAATCTTTAATAAGACTTTATCTGGCAAGAAGTTTGTCTTTGTTCACTGAGGGAGAAAAGCCTTCATTAGCTACACCTCCTTCTCATTGTGTATTGGGCTAATTTTTGTACTAATGTTTGAATAACCATCACCAGTCTAGTTAACGTGAGCTCTTAGTCATAACTAAAGAATGCATCCGTGTAAGAAAAGAGAAGCAATATCCCTTTTTACCCATAGAGGGTTCTGTTCACCAAGGGGTTTTCCTGTTATACTGCCCGTTGTTGGCACTTCCATTTCCAGTGGTTCACCAATGAATCCCCAGGAATCCAGCTGTTGGTGAGGGAGCTGGCAATTTTGTCCTGATTGAGAGGTAGGGACCGTGACACGGTCTGTCCATAGCATGATGGTCTGATTCCTTCTGAGTCGAAAGTCACCTTTACTAGCCAAGCATGCTGGAAAGGATGGAGAGTCCTAAATCCTGTTCCCTCTGTGGAAATTCAACATCTAAATCAGGTGGGGATATATGGCTCAGAAAATAGCATAGACCTGCACAGCTAAAGACTTTCTTTAAAAAACTACGTCCACAGGGAGGACTCTAAACACCTGAGTGCAATCCAGTCTAAAGGAGATGAATTTTCTGTCCCTCATGTTCAGATTGTGACACTGGGCAAAGAAGGGCATCAGGGCTTACTGAGCCAAAGGAGAGTCTGAGGGGGGATGCTCACTTCAGAGAGTGGGATTTGGTTCTAGTTCCAGCTTACCACACACTTACGTGCTGACTGTTCTAGATAAGAATTCAAGAATTCAAGGAGCCTGAAGTAAGACTATGCATTGGTTATAGTTTACCCATGGCAAAGGCAGGTTTTTCAGTTTTTGTGTTTGCTATATATTTTAATTCCACTGACATAAGAAGAAGATTTTCCATTGATTCCGTCTAAGCTATAGTTTTTACTCACATTTTGCTACATGTGTTGAATATTGCCAGATCTAGATAATGGACTTGGGCAGGTGATTTACTTCAAAAGGGTGTTGGAACTAAGCTGGCTGAGTTTGCACTGTAGCAGATGAAAAATGCTTATAAGATCTGTTCTGCTATTTCAGTTCTGCACGGTGTTTTTTGATCTCAGAGGTGGCAAAGGACAGCAGGAGACGGATGGGGGGTGAAGGATAACACCTGTGTTGCTGCAGATACCTTGTCTGACCTTCTGCTAAAGAGTATTGCAGGAGCAATTAGCAAACCAAGAAAGCCAAAGCCCTCCTGCAGTTACCTGTTGGTGATTTGCCTGGGTCTTTCAGTTCCTCCATGTCTTCAGCAATGTCTAACATGGCAGAAACTCTGGCAAAAGTGGGCATAGATCTTGACCAACTTTGATGTAAATGAGAGATTAGTTCAGGCAACTACAAAAGTATATCCTTTTTGGAAGCCAGATCAGTGATACTTTGTGTTACCCTCCCTATGGAGACAGGGTATTTGTTTTTAAATGACCTTCCTATTATCAATCTGTTAAGATATCCAGAGTTATGAAATATTATAGTAGGGGGGACAATTGCTTGAACTCCTGTTACAAAAACTTTAAAAAGCCAAATCACTTATTTATAATTTATCTGCTTCCTTCCGCTGTCAATCTAATTTTCCTGCCTCTACTGATCATATTTTTGCTGTCTGTTCTTTAACAGATTTTGTTTTGATTGCTTCTGTTCAGATTCTGTCTGTCATCTCAGTGTCTAAGCTGACCATATGTTAGCTTGACCCACTACCAAAAAAACTTCATTCTGAGTTCACTTGAGAAGTTATTCTTGTTATTATTTGAAGATTTATTAATTTGTCAATGGCATCTGGTTCTTTACCACCTGCCCTGAAATCTGCTCTTGTTTTTTATCTTCTGGGAAAAAAATAATAATAGTTTCTGCCTTCAAATGTGTTCAGAAATAAAAACTCATCCAGCCTTTCTTCCTACCATAAGGTGTATAATAACAAAACAGCATCTTTGTGCTACTAAAAAGCTTTCTACCTGAGATACACAATCGGGAAATAGTACTATTGCCATTTTGTTGCTTCAGAAATTGAGGCACAGCTGAACAGTCTGATTCTGCTGACATTAGTCAAAAGGATGTTGGTAAAAAGATGACTGCTTCCAAGCTTGTCATCGATGCTGGAGAAAAAATTAAACTTTCTCCCTAGTTTTTGGGGCTGCAAAAGTCAATCAGAGATAAATCATAGCCAGGCTTTAACTGTTGGCAGAACTCACTACCTCCTTTGCCACTCCTACAAAGGCAGGAGAAGAGATGCTGAGAAAGGTCTGGAGACCCTATCACTGGCTATTTTGCTTACCTGACACTATCATTGGCCTTGAGTGGAGTTGCAAACTGAAGTCACTGCCTCCTACCTTTCCAGCTCATGGCATAACAACAGGACTCTTCACTCTCCTTGAATGAAAGAGACACCCAGGAATGAGTCTGTAAACAGGGGGGTGCTTCCTTCCCGCTGCTTTGGCAATGCCCCAGGCTTTGCATTTTTAGTCATTCAGTGTTCTCATAATAAATCCCTCAAAGCTTACATCTAAGCCTTGTCTTTGTGCATGAAAAGGAGTCCTTTACAGTTTGTGCTCAAAGCTGCTTTCTTTATAATGAATTGTCCATCTTCCCTCTTCCGTTCCCTGCTG
>NW_010169121.1:32601-53142 GCF_000695765.1 Mesitornis unicolor
TGTGTTGCACTGAGCTTAGCCCTTCAAAGCAGAGTGATATATGAGAGTCATAAATGCTGGAAGATACCTGTGGGAACACACTGTAGATAACCCTGGGGAGTTGGAAGGAGAATGCTGTGCTAGAAACAGGTAGTTATTAGTTGAATAATGCAGAGATGAAATTTGAAAATTCACTCTCACTGTAGTGTTGACCTGGAGGTGAGTCAGGCTGTATATCTCTCTCTTGATCGAGGTTCAATATTCATTCCTATATTTTTACTTGACTTTATAATTCCTGCCTTTTCCCTTCAACTAGTCAAATGATAAGCAGTGCATTTGCTAAACAGTTGTGTTGTTTGTGTTATCTCTCTACTCACTCAGAACCATAACAGGATGTTTATCTACCAAGGAAAAACCTGCCTCTCATTTACTCTGCAAAGCACTCCGCTGCCTTCAGAGTAACTGTAGCTGCAATTATCATTGTTGGCATCCAGAGATAGTGATTTTTCTATTTACACTTCATGCCTGGCCCTTGTGAAGTTTAATAAATGAAGTCAGCAGTTACATTATCATTTGATAGACTCATCACCCGATAGTAGCTGCTGAAATATGCAATAAATAAAGGTCCTAGAGGAAAGGAAAGGGGTTAGAAAAAACAACATTATATGTTTTTTCAAAAAGAATTGCATTTTTTTCTTTTACCCTGTGTGAAGAAATTTAATTACAGTTTTTCTGTTTTGTTTAGTCTTTGCTTTCTTTTGTTATTTTAGAAGAAGTCACCTTCAGGAATTCATTAGTCTGAATGAAATTAAGCTCAGAATGCAGGACACAAAGCAAAAAAAACCCAATAATAGGAAGAGTGGCTTGGAATTTTGCTGAGATCTTCACTGGCTGCGTAGGGCTTGTGATTTGTTGAAAGAGACACATTAATTCAACACATGGCGTCAGCAGCCTCCACTAGTAGGGATGTTATGATGCTCCTTTGGTGGGCCTTAGAACTAGCCTCTCCACAGAGCTGGAAAGAGCCCAGTCAAGATGAGATAGAAAAGATTCAGCCTTAACAGCAAACGCCACCAGATCTTCTGGAGGCAACTGAGTCTTGGTAGTGGAGCAGTCCTTTCTGTTGTGAAATCGATGGCAAAAATCCCATTTCAGCACAAGGCTGAAGGCAGCTGAATTTTACCAATTATGCCAAACATTTGCCTTCATGGTTTTGCTCTTTGAGCCAGACAGCAAACACTATCATGACTAGCAGTGTTTGCTTGGTGATAAGTGCTGAGCATTAACTCAAATAGACTATTCACCACTAAGCAAATAGTAATACCCACCCACACACATGTATGTTTATCCTAGTGCTCCTCTCATTACATTTTTCAAGTAGACAAGTGACAAAGTAATTGGAAGAGTTTAGCTCACTGGTTGTGTTATAGGTTCTCTGTAGCAGGAATTCAGAAGTTCTAGTCACTGCAGAATCTTAATGAGAAATGCACAGAAACTGGATGAAAACTAGTGGAAAAAAAATATGTTGATCTGTTTTACTATGAGCAACAGAAATGGCCATTGCAAGTACCAAATGAACACACATTTAGAAGAAGTACAATACATAGGCACCACTGTTATTAAAGCCACTAATAATGAGAAAGCATCTAAAATGGTTCTATGGATTAATTCCGAATAGTCTTCCAGAGCTGCCTGATCTTTACCCTCTGTAACATAGAATCTATCTCCTGGAGATTCCTAGATTATTTAACGAGGTCTTTGCAAAGGTTTCATTTGGGAAGAAACATGGATGGGTATGTGTTCTTCCTCTCAGCCTCCCCCCCCAAGCACAAGGAAAAGAGTTTAGTTAGTGGATTTGAATTAAGTATGATTTCTGTTCCTTTCCTTCTGAGACTTTATGTTTGTTTTTCTTGTTCATGATATTAAGCTTCTTAATTTCTTTTTCTCCTGCTTCAAGGACATAACGATAATGGACATAACCAGTCCAATATTTTGCTCATTCTTTCTTCAGCCACGGACAGCAGCAGCCTCTGCCAGAGTACAGGGCTGTTTGGTTCTGAACCCAGAATCTCTTCTGCTGGAGAAGTTTGCTTCTTCAATGCTGTGTGGATAAGAGCTGCAACTCTGGGTTTAAGTCAAAAACGATTGCTGTAAACTGAATGTTCATTAGTTCAAAAGGACTCAAAGGAAAGGCCTTGATGAACTAATAAATCCTAGGAAATTACTATCCCTTCTTCCAGCAACACACTTGCAGATGGCCCCAAGATCGTCTTTGCAGTTGGGACTAGTAATAAATAAAGCAGTGATCACCTGGCTCCCTAGTTTGTTCTGAGTCTTAAAAACATTTAGGCACTTGCTCTTTACAGAGACTTCTAATTCTCAGTCAACTAGTGAGCCTTCCTTGACAGCTGGACCTTCCTGAGACTCTTCACCAAAGCAATGCACTAGATGCCAGTGACTACAAATATGGCCTATAAATATGAAT
The DNA here is from genome assembly GCF_000695765.1 of Mesitornis unicolor. NCBI lineage: Eukaryota > Metazoa > Chordata > Aves > Mesitornithiformes > Mesitornithidae > Mesitornis > Mesitornis unicolor. The sequence continues at coordinate 35,066 of NW_010169121.1, forward strand.
ATTTATAAATATAGATATTTACAGATAAGATGTATATGAATATCTAAAAATATAAAATAATAGTAAATATAAAAATGCTTCTGCCAGCATGGGCTTATCACACAGTTTTTTCCAAACTGTGTGAACTATCTCTGCTTTCATTTTTCTTCTTAATGAAATGGAAAACTGGTGGAAGGGCTCAAAAAATAATTAAACAAAGTGAGGCATTGATAAATCACTCATCATTTTGTTCAAATTGCATGACCCATTAAAAAAAAAAAGAAAGAGATTAGTTCCACGTAGGTTTAAATAGCCAGAACTCAAAATACACTTAAATAATAATAATTTTAAAAATCAGTTAAACCAATATGTTCATAGCCTAACTTGAGTGGAATGTACTATGCTTTCAGTTTCCCTAAAACAATTTGATTTTAAATATACTTTTTAACCAGTTGTCCCCACAAGGCATTCCCCAGCAGTCATTCTGCTGGTCTCTGATGAGCTGGGAGGAGACACAAGCTCATGGGTGAAGGCAGACAACGTGTGGAGTGGCTGATCCCACGTGTCAGGCAGTGAGATGTCAGCTCCGCTTCCAGCCCCGCTCGCTGCGTGGCTGCATCACCAGCCACGCTGTGCTGTGTGACCGAATGCTTAACGACAGGACAAATGCAACTGGTGTGTATGGATGTGTGCCCCTCTGGAGCCAAGATTAATGTTTTCCCATGGTGCAATATACACAGATTTTTTTTTATTTTCAAATTCAATAATTTTATTATTTCCCAAGGGAAAAGCTGGACAGACCAAATAACGCTTGAAAAGATCATAATTAAAATTAGATAGTTCTTTTTTACTACTATTAAATCATGCTACAATATCTTGTGATCACCAAATACTTACTACAGATGTTTCTCTGTGGAATGAAGTAGATTGTGTGTTTTATTAAAGGGAGCTGAACTGTTAGGAAGAAGTGGTATTATTTTGAACAGTGGTCATGCTGAATATTGTCAAAGTCACCAAAAGGCTACAAAAGCCTGTTGTTTATCTAATAGGAGCTTGTTCTTTTTCCTCTGTGAGTTTTGGATCAAGTCCATTATGAAACATTGTCTACTGACAACTCCGTGTTCCACAGAGAAATGGGCTTTCTGATTAAACGGTCATTTTCTGTCTCTGAACTGAAACTTATACATTATGGATGATCTGATTGAAAGTTTTAACATGAATTCCTAGTCACTTTTATATCAATACTAAAGCTGCCATTAAACTCAATAGGGTTAAAATTTCTATCTGGATCTTTCAGGTAACTTTGGAAAAGATTAGAATGTTGAATCTAGCCCATTCCCAAAACAGACAGAAAAAACCTGAGAACACACACATGCCAGGAAATTCAAAGTTAACCTAACTTTGATGCTTAACTCACCTTGGGAATCCTTATTTTGAGAAACAACCAAGACAAGGAAAAGATGGTGCTTGTTGAGTCTTGACAGGTTTTGTCATTTTGCATTGCAATGTTACTTAGATCTTAGGATTTATATTATCTGTGAATATCAGTTCCAGGTTTGCAATTCTAAATACTACAGAGCAAGAAAAGCTGCTGAAATATCGCCTGTCTTTATGGTGCTGAAACAGGCAAGCGTGTTTCTGAGATGTCAAAAGCAATGCAAACAATACACCAAATCCTAATCAACAGAAGTCATCATAGTTATTTTTTTATTGCTCTCTACATCAGCTTGTTTTCATAACACAGACATTTTACTTTATGCAGGAACAGATGTATTTGTGTCTATTTGCACTGAAATATCCAAACATTACAGTAAAGCAGCAATTTACAGTTGGCTGACTGTGTCTCATCTTTAGTATACAATTAGTGAACAATGAAAAACTCATTATCTTCTTATTTCATTACAGTCAGGGAAGCAAACAATTAAATTTGGTGGTTTAAAAAAGACACAAACAAGCAAAAAGCATCTTGAGTTCCCAGAAAGAACAAAGTGCAAGTCTTTCCACTGGCAGTACTTAAGTGAAATTCGTCAAAGGGGTGTGCTCTTAAATAGAGTTCTTATATGCTTTCTCTTAACTTTCAGGCTGAGATAGAAAATGATAGAGAATAAACTTACACATCCACCACCATCAAGACACTTATTAACATATTACAAGGTAGTACTTGTGTAACATATATAGGAATCTAAGCATCTCTGAACTGTTTTAGAATATCATTCTTTTATTTTCTTCCTTTCAGACTTGGTTACTGCTTGACTTAGGTCATGAAGCGTGGGTCTTTGTTTCTGTCTCAGTATCTCTAACTGTTGCTGCTTCATTGACCAAATAAATGACCAAATGTTGCCTGAATATTGATAAACTCATGTGTAAGTAAGTTTTCATATTGCAGAAATGGAAAAATATTAATTTTAGCGTGGAAGACTAACCAAATTTCAGCAGTTTTAAAATATGCAAGTTCTCATATTTACTGTTTTTCCACTCATGCTTAGGTTCATAAAAATAAAGAAATAAAAAAGCTAGCTCAGTGAAATATGGGCGTACCACCTATTAATACATAGAAGTCTGTTCTGTCTTTTCCTCTTATCTTTAGCTTTCCAGAAGTCATTTCTTCCATCTTTCCTCTGATAAAAGTGAAACATCTTGGAATCTTCTCTGGCAGTATCTAGACATTTGTATTTTGCTTGTCAGGTACAATAACCAAGGTAATTCCCAGATTCAGAGGTCAACCTGCACCAATTATTTATCAGATGGCATGCATTCTCATATGTTATAGCTAGTGTAGCTTGAATTTAGAAATCAAATCCACATGGTAGACAAGGATTGATCCATTTTATGCAGGCCCATGAACACTGAATTTCTCTGAGCTATCCACTCATATAGTTCAATGCTTTGGAATGCCTTCACTTTTTTTCTTTATTTCTTCTGCCTCATCTGAAAAAAAGGTTGGTAAATTCATGGTTTTCCTACAGTCCAGACTCTTCTGTAATACACTAAACAGCATATGTCCTAAAGTCCTGATTTGTTAAAAGTTGCTTAATCTCACTGGAGCTACTTCTGTGTTTAACACTGAACAGAGCTACAGGGTACTAAGCTGCTGTAGTTTGCAACATCGTGATAGCTCTTTTCCTCTGACTCAGGGTGGTAGAGAAAAGGATGTTCAAAAGCAGAATGAGTTGTCAGTTCACTTACTTCATGTTAATGTTCACAAAGAATCAAGAAGGCTGTAGAGATCTAACTTTCTTTTATGAATTCAGACTTACTTCTCCCTTTCACATCCAATGTCATTCTTCAGTTACTTTTTCACTGCTTAATATTGACTGATCCTGCTCACTTGTTCCCCTTCAGCTTTCATGAACATTCACCTTTAAAATGTTAATTCTGTTATTTGAGGAGACTTGCTTGTGGATGGACATCTTACTAATATCTTCTTATGCAAATGGTGATGCAAGGTATTTTAATTCCACTGTCTCCTTCTCCCTTAATTGTTCCTTACTCTGATAACATCAGTAGCAAAAGGCTCACTGTTAAATTTTGTGATGCCATTTCTATTTAATATTTGGTCTGACTAACTATAAAGATACCTTACTCCCATAAACATATCTTACTCCCAGGTAGGGGTTATGAAGCACTAAGTTCTCAGGTGAAAGTAGATACGGAAAGGTAAAAGATGCTAATACTGAACCCCAAAGTAAAAGTCACATCATTCTTTAGTATATAAAATGAACATGTCTAGGTGAAGACCTAAGTGAGAATTAATCTCAAGGTAAGCATCTAATGTCATCTCCTTTTCCCATGATAATCAGAAGAGAGAACAAGCATTGGACAGGTGAGTCCTGAGTGTTCTGCAATGGAAAAATTTTTCACTGTCAGTGCCTATAGATCCTGAGGGAAGATACACAACTTCTCTACTGTGATTATTGACAGAGAATGGCTGGTTAGTTTCAACGAGGTGCCTAATTTTGAAATCACTGAGTTGCTATTATGTATTAATTGCTTGAGGTTAAAGAACACTTTAAGAAGATGCTTTTTAAGCTTCCTGGCTTTATGTCTGCCTTGTCTATTCGGAGCCTGAGTATTTTAGCATATATTTTTTCTGTGGCTCTGCTTAATACCTAGGACACCAGTAGCCTCTATGGCTCAGGCTACTGGCTACAATTGCAAAAGGTGTCATTAAAAATACAGCAGGAAATCAATTTGGTGATTTTACATTGGTTCATAGTGGCGATTTTTGCCTCTAGCTGTGGATTACACTGGAATGTTTCTGAACAAAAGAACACCCTTTGAAACCCAAACTGTAATTGATCCAAAGCCCATGAATGGCAATAGAAAAAATCTTAGTGTTTTTATTGGGATTTCAATCCACACATCCGTGCCTCAACCTTCACTACTATGTTAGCCTGGGATTTCTTTTCTTTAAGTTGCAAAAGAAAAATACTATGTGTCAAAAATGGTAATTTGAAACAAATGGACCAAAAAGTTGTGTCATGAGTGAGTCCTATACAGTGATATATGCATGTTTTAAATTAATACAATGGGATGCCAATTTATTTGATGCAAAAAAACATGTGATGGCACATTGTTATTGCAATTTTCTGTCCTTGAAGCAAAATATTAACCTGCATCATGACAATGTAAAGAATGCATCACAAAGTAACACTGCGTGTGCTTTTTCAGGTATTTTTATTTCAAAGAAGGTATATGTATAATGTATGAATTAGCTCACTGGATTCATGTTTCACCCATCATATGATTTGAAAATCCAGCCCTTGCTGAAGAACTAAGATGGCATAGGAGGTACTGGACATCTCATTGTTAGACATAGCTGAATAGTTGTGCAGTTATTATCACTGACTCAAAGATTCATAGCAGTCATTCAAAACAGCAAAAAAGTGACAGCAGACATAATCACAGCATTGGTCTGATGCATGGAAGTAAGTTTTGTCAGAGACCTCTGCCTAAGAAAATTCAGATCCTTTACAAATATTTGGACACCAATGAAGAAAACATTACCAAAATAAGTGGGTATTGTCTTGCTTTGTCATTCTAATCATACAGAAAACATGAATAATGAAAGCATAAAAAATAATTTCCTGTATTATTTCCCTGATATTGCTTTGCTAAGAGTTGAATAAGAGCACCCTGTACCTCTAAGAAAAGTAATTTTGTTGCAAGAACTGTACTTTTTTACAAAGAACATGGAGATACTAAGAAAAAGTCCTTCAGTAACTGCTGGGAGCTTAGGAGAAAACAGAGGTTTGTACATGTTTTCAGGAGCTGCAAAAATCCTTCTGATATGAGCATGCAGTAGAGCTGGTAGACACAGTAAGTCACAGATCTAAACACTGCCTGTCCTGTACTGTTCTACTGCAAATGGTCTGTGTGTGCTCTTCCAGCACTCACATGGATCATTTGCAATGTGAAAACTGATTTTCTTCTATCTACGCCACTTATCCAAAATAGCATAGCATCCTACCTGCGGCCAAGCCTGAACAAATTGAGGACCAGATTCTTCTCACCCATCTACAGTGAAATCATCTGTGGCATAATCTGTGCTTTCTTAAAATCAAAGATTTGTTTCTGAGATGGATATACACTATTCCAAGGAAAACCTCTTGGATTGGAGAGCAATAGTGCAGTTCGGTGCAAGGATGTTGAGTCTTAGTTTGTTTTGCTCAGAGAAAAATTACCCCTTAATAAGAACAATAACAAGACTAATTATAGATGCATGCTTACTGCTTGAAATCAAACTGTAGGATTCCCGGTTGTAGACATTACACATGTACCAAAACATGTTTATTGTCTGGCAAATCGCTAACATGGAGGACTATCACAAATTATTTTCAACAAATTATTTTCATCACAGCACAAAAATTATAATTATGTTTAATTTAAATTATATTTTACAAAAACTCTCTTAGCTGTCAGCCTTGCAGATCAAAGCCTGTTCCACAACGTTGGGCATGCTTCCCACAGACCTGTGGGTAGAAATCCTTCCTATCCTATTAGGTCAACCATCTTAGGAGTAGGAGGACTTCTTTGCCTTTGGCAGTGACTGTTCAGCCTGCGTGGCTTGTTCCAGCATCAGCCTTCACACAGAAACATGGGCTGAGTGCGTCAGCTGTGCAGGAGCTTTGCTCTGAGACCTGTGTTGAAAAATCTCTGATTAGTATTGCTACGTGCAGACTTGATGTGAGAATAAAGAAACAAAAGATTATAGAAAAATGTAAGAAGTAAGGTATCTTAGTTAACACCACAGATTAAAAAAGACTAGCTGCAAAAATTAATTTCCTTTTATTTCTGAATGTGTAAAGATAGTATCTCTAAAATACCATTTGTAGGCATGCCAAGGATATTTGCATATTTAAGAAATATATGTGTGCCTTTGGTTATGTTTATATAAAAGCACAGAATTTCTGTTTATTTTATATTTTTACCAATTTTTTTGCTTTTTTTTTTAGCTTTATAAACATAGTTTTTCTCACAAAAATAAAAAGAGAGAAGATCTGAAGGAGATACGCACAGTAGCAATAGGAATTATATTTTTCTTTACTTTGTGACACAGATTTTGGTCTTGTCTGTAGCATTTTAGCCCTTGTCTGTAAGTGCATACTGCTAATCATCACTGCAGCCTGAATTGTGGTCTGTGAGTGCAAGCAAAGCTGGAGAAATAATAAGAAACCCACAATCCAGCACCAAGCAAACAGGGACTATAGTTGTAATTCTCTTACCAATCAAAAGTGCAACTGTGCAAGCACATATACAGAGAAACACTGCCACTCACTTAGCTATAAATCCAGGGTTTCTATGATATAGCCCTTAACTGTTACAATAGTCATTTCCCTTTCCTATGTACACTGGCTATTGCAGCTTGTTCTGCCCTGAGTTGCTGATAGAGGTGGATGAACTGGTTCAGATGAAATTAGAACTGACCTAAATTTTCACCCCAGGCCTGAAATGCATTATTACCCATGCCTGAAAAACTTCTGATAGTTTCTCTCCTTTTCTAGATTTCCAAGTGCTTCAGAATAAAAATCAAACCAAACCAAACCAAAACAGAACAAAACAAACCCACAAAATAATGACAAAAACAAGCAGCAAATACTGAAAACCTCAGAAGGAAACAAGCAAGGAAAAAATGTCATATTTGCAAAATTTCAGAGGTCTACTCTGAATAGATGTTTCACAAAAGCATTCAGAATAAAGTTCAACTATCTCTGTTTGGAGGGATAAAATTATTTTTAAATTAATTAATTTGCAGCCATTTATTCCAAGCATTAACATCTTTAACAGCTGATTTTCCAGTAGCTGATGAGTTTTGGGTTCCAGGCGTTTCTGGAAATCCAAAGACTGACTCTACAAGTGAAGAGAGTGAGCATCCAGCTGTTCCAATCTAGGATCTGAAAGCAATATTTTGCAAAAATGCTTATTGTCAGCTGCGATGCACTTATTTTTAGAAACGAACACCGCTACCAAAGGTTGTTCTAATTCCCAACATTCCCCTGCCTGAGGGTATGCTCGTTCCACATTCCCAAGGTGTGTTTGCAGCTCATGTAGTTATATTTGCTTTAGATCTAATTCAGCAAGTGCAGGTAGCAACAAAAATGTGAGAAGAACTGCACAAAGTCAGAAAGTCAGCACTGTGATTCTGGGATTCTGAGTAGTTTCTTGGCTTGCTACCACACCACAGCCTGTGCTGCTGTATTGTCATAGCTACTGCTGCAAACGAAATGATGGAAACTTATGTCTCCTGTAATTGCAATGCTGAACTGCAGCGTAGGTAGACACCCACTTCTCTCTCTACCTGGCAGAGCCAATGAGTGATAAAGTTCCTCCATTTCAATGAGAACCAGAGACTTAGGGTTGTGGATAGACTGTATACCCAAGAAACCCACCCAAAATGTATTATCTCATAATCTTTTGACCCACCAGCGTAAGTCACAAGGCATCATAATGTCTAATCAGTGACTGAAATGTGAAAAGCTGCATTTTCTTCCTGAATTACTTGCTATGACGGACAGATCACATCACAACTTTTCTCTCTAGCTGTGATTTTAAAAGATGGTTTCTCAAAGTCAAGCAAGGTGCAGTGATCTTGCCTAAGAAGAATGTGAAAGAGAGATTGGTTTTGAGTTCCTGTTCCTACTAATGGCTGCAGGGAGCATCAGCAAGAGAAGAGCTTGAGAGGGAAGGGGAATTTCACATTTGTTCTGTTTCCTCCTGTTTCCTTTCCTCTTCTGTGAAGTGGATATCCTTCCCTGAACTTAATGCTTTGAAGCTTACTTGGGACACTGCTCTGCTTTTAATAGGAAGAGCTGAGAGCCCATTACTGTCGGGAAGGGTTTCCTCCCACATACTATTAGCAAATGTTGCTTCCTGTCTTTCCACTTTAAAAGGGTGCACAGTATGACCATGGAGCTCATGTTCCAGTTCAGCACTTATATTATACCATAGTGCTGCTAAAAACTCTGCGAGGCACCACTGGAAATAGGGATCTCACTGTCACATTTCTTCCTTCATGTGCCCAGGCCAAAATGATTGAGCAGGTCAGGATTTTCCTGAAGGCCAGGAGGTCTTTCCTCTGAAAGCAAATACATGACCCAAAGCTAATTCCTGACTCTTTTTGCCTGTGCTTCATAGCTCAGTCTTATTAATTTGGACTTTAACATTTCAAAAGCATTAGTTAGCTCTTGATTAGGTCTCACTCCTGGGGCAGAGCCACAATGCTTCTGGTTAGTTAGAACCTGAATGCACTACTTTAATTAGCACTCCAGCTGTGCAGAAGGGTGCTCTTGTGGGGATGGAGGAAGTCATGGAAAGAGATGTGATGTGTTCTTCCAGAGACAGAAGCTTGTATTAAGGTCCTTTTAAAATGAAGTGTCTCCCTCTCTCCAGATTCCTTCTTCTTTTCTTGCACTGCCAGGTGCTCTTCTGTGCTTCAGTGCTGAGTCACGCAGGCTCTGCCTGCTCCAGAGTGCCAAGTGACACCATCTGACAAAATGACACACCACACTTGGGCTGAAGATGTCTCTGGTTTTTCTGAGAAACAAAAGAGAAATGGGACTTCTATGTCCCAGCCTGGTATTTATAATTCTAACTTACTCTTGACTTCTAAGAAATGGAAGTGTCTACCACTAAAACTCTGGGGTTTTTTTGAGATGTTACTGGAAATGCAAGCATAGCTGCGATGGAAAGGAGGGATGTTTTGTCTCTGTTAGTCACTTGTCTGGAATCAAGTCCCCAGCGTTACCCTGGGCAGATCATTCAGCCTCTCACGGGTCTGCTCCATGTCTGTGAAATGGCTTCCCAGATATGTCCTCTCTTTTTATCCTTTTTTTGCTATTTAGACTGACAGCTCATCAGTAGGAAGCCAGGCTATGGCTTAATGTTAGCACAGCACCTAGCCCACCTAAACTTTATTTCTTGCTTCTAGCTGGTACTGCAGTATAAGGCAATAATTATGTGCCCATGCAAAAGCTGTATTAAAATGATGACTTAAAAAATGAGGACTTAAAGTGCTCCTTAAGGATTTAAAGCATGCCCCTTTGTGGAAATGCATTAAGATGCTGCCTTTAGAGTATCTTTTATTCCTAGAAGACTGCTGTTTTCTTTCACACAGAGAATGAAATGAGCTTAGAGAATGACCATACTGATCAATATTTTTTCCAGCCACTGGATTTGTGGATGTTGATTTTGTCTTTTATTTTCCTATTTTCCCCCTGAAGCCTACCCAGAGGTTGCAAAGAATGAATGATTGATCTCTTCATACAATTATAAAGTTCCAAGGGAACTCTTCAGCAAAACATTAAATTCCTCCAAAAACATGAATTAAATAAGGTAAGCATTATACTCCTTATTATCAATAGGGGGCAAACCTAATTTTTCCATATAAGAGAGAGAGATTATGGCATGATGAGAGCTACATAGCACATCCTTCTGTGGTAGGGGAATAAGGTATGAATAGATACTCTTTTGTGTGATACAGAAGCTGGATGCACAACACTTTATGTAAATTAAATATTCTGCTTTGAAGTACGAAACCCGAGTTGCTTTTCCTTTAGCTATGGTCTGGTTTCATGTGAGCTTTCACATAATGCTTTACAGGTCACTTATACTCTTAACATGGCATATTTTTCATCTTCTTACACTCAAATTTGAGAAACACAGGAAGACATTAAATTAAATAATATGCTGCAATGTCTCCTTCCATTCCTGTTTTGATGAAGGAAGATTTAGTAGATAATCTCACTGATTTCTGAATGGGAATATTTTTCTCTTCAAAGCATGCTACCAATATTTCTGCAAACTAACCTGGATTGTGGTCACCCTCACTTGACATTTTGGAGAATTTTGACCTCATAAGAACGTTGCTTTTTTTGGTTTAGTTTCTTCTTGTTTTCTAATGAAGATTGAAATTAATTAGCAAAGTGACAGTTGGATCTGATTGCCCTCTTCAATCCTTTCTTCAAGGCATTGCATATTGGAGCCTGCAAAAATGAAAATATTCAGAACTGGCTTTGAAATGCATTGTTAATATATATTTGTAAGTATTCACACTTCTTTTTTTCTCTCTTCTGACTTCATGCAATACGTATTGCTTACAATATACCCCTTAATCCAGGTCATAAATCAAGGGATTATTCTTCCCCTAACAGCCAAAGCTATTTATTGTTTTTCTAAAAGACAAATGAGGAAATAAATAAATAAAAAACGCAGTCAAATTCTCCTTGGGAGGGAATCCAAAACTTTGATTTAAAAACCAGGAAGGAGGAAAGTGTGAACCTGCAAACAGCTTCTAAAAATCATCACTAAAGAGCCTGCAACTTTTAAAAGAATGAGATAAACACAGATGGATGAGCAGTCTGGGATCCAATCAGAGGGAGAAGTGATTTCAGATGCCCTTGTGGAAAAGATGAAGTAGGGGATGTGGAAGTAAGATTAAAAAGCTAGTTTTGAGGGCAGGAGGTGTGGAGTAGAGGGCTGTCTCCTCCATAGCAGAGTGACCGGGAACAATGGAGTGAGCAGATGAGAGAAAAACAAAAGGTGCACCAGATTGGTGAAGTCAGGGCAGAAGACTTATGCATGGGAGAGCAGTTCATGTGCCTTGAAATGCTCTGAGATGTGTATGGAGAGAGGGTGACCCAAAGCTGTGTAGGCTGCTCGTTGGGCTTGTGGCTAAGAGGATGCAGAGAAGCAGAACGTCTGCTGTTCTACCACAGACATTTTGTGTGTCCTTGTCAGACACATTGTGAAATCTGTGCTGTGCAGCCAGCTCTTAGAGACCGTATTTATTTTTATTCATCATTTGTTATGAACGCAAACCGTGTTCAGTCTCACACTTGCTTGTTTAGCTCAGCGGTGTCCTCTCTAATTCTGAATAGCGTTCAGCTCTGTAAGCTTCCAGCGTTTATCTAAGATATAATCTCTGCTACAGTTTTGTTTTTTATAAAAGCTACAAAACACATGACTTGACAGAGATTTCAGATACCATTTGCCTAACTTTCTGCTGAATAACTAAAGGGTTTGATCCCCTTTCATTTTGACTCCTATCAATGTCACCTCCTCTTTGTCTACCAGTACTCTTTTCTGTAATAAACTAGCCAGATCTGCAGAGTGTAGCCTTGATGTGGTATTAGTTTCTGATGCAGAAGTAGAATAATTTCTACTGATTCCTTTTGGTACTAAATTCTTTTGTATCTCTTAACACAGAAATTATTTTCCTCTTTTATTGCCAATATTTTAATTTGTCCTAAAGGGCTTAGACTGTTTTTTTTCTTCCTAAAACAGAAAGATTAGGTGATAAAAAAAATAGCATATTTCATAAACACTGGCATCAAACTGCTTACAGAAGTACCTTTCAGATCAACTTCTGCTCAGCTTCTGGGCATGCAGGCTCAGGTAACTTGCCCATAGAGGTAGCAAATATATCCCCCTAAGGTACCATCCAACTAAGCTAAGACTCCAGTCCTTGCATGAGAGCTACATGGCTCCCACTGCCCATACATTTAGTATGGCAGAGATTTTCTATGCAGAAGCATCATTACAACTTTAGTGTCAAAAACCTTAGCATAATCTGGCATAATTAGAAAACATTAACTGTTAATGTTTACAACCCCGACCTCACTGAAAATGACAAGTCTTTCCCCATTGACTTCCCTTGCACCCTTTTCTCACAGCCATTGCTGAAACTGTGCAGGAATGGAGAGCAGAAAGGGGATATGCAGAAGTCTCCTCCTGCTTAAATTGTTGCTACCAGCACGCCTATGTCTGGGGTATGTTCTTGACCATCTTTAATATTTTGCAGGAAAAATATAGCAGTTTACCACTTTAAAAATCTGTTCTAAGCAAGGTCACTTTCAGTAAGGATTGAATTCTGGCTTTTACACCATCAACAGTATTAAAAAGCAAAATACTGTAGCAATAATAAGCTGGCAGCAAACACTGGGCACATTTCAGTCACTTGATACCATTTTTCTTTCTCAGATCAATGCTTTTCTGCCCCCTCTCTTTCTTGTTTCCCCTTTCTACCTGACTGTGCATTTGCAGCAATTGCATGTTCCCATCATCTTCTAATAATCTTACTGAGTAGAAGTCCCGAACATTTATAATCATCTTCTCCTTCCTCTGGTTCTGTTATTTTACTCCTTGCATGCGGCTTTTCTTTACACCTGATTACTCTTTTCACTACGTAGGTCATCCATTTGCTTCTTTCCCCCCACTCTAAACATATTTATTGCTAGGTAGCTCACAGCCTTTTGGGTATACATTAATTTCCCTAGGAACATTTTCCATTTCTCCTTTGTGTCCTTTACCTCTGTTGCCTCATTCCATTGATTTCAGTGAACACTTCTTGCATGTCTACACAAATTATCTCTGCTGAAATTCAGTGTCTTTATTTATCATTATTTTTTACTCTTTTTATGGCCCCTATTGCTTATACTATACATTCTCCTCCTTTCATCTATCATCAATTTGTGTTACAGTAAGCTAATCATGAATTGCCTCCCTCTTACAATTCTTTTTGATCATTCACACGCTGCACTGTGTATAGAAAAACCTACCAATTATTGGCTCTCTTTACATAGTCTTAGGATTGATTTGAAAAAATCTTAACAGGTTTTTTTTAAGAAGAAATAGTATTTTTTTAAAAAAATTAATGTATTTTCAGAATGCACATACTTCGTTTATGAAGTTTTTGTTTTCTCTTGGAAAACAGAAATCCTTTTGTGATAGTTTACACACAAAATAATCAGTGTGCTATGGAAAATGTGAAAAAATAATCTCAACATTGTAGGAAAAATAAATCAATTTTCTGACCAATTCACTGTCCTCAAACATAAGTTGTTTTTTCCTGAAAACACCAAAACATCCTTGTTGAGAATGTTTATAGTGATATTTTCAGCTTTTCAGGTAACGTAAAAATAATTATGAGGAAAGATCCTGACCTGGTGTGAATCTGTTCTGTTAAATACATGGAGTTTTTGACAAAGGAAGGTTTGGCTTGTGGAAATCCTAACTGTCAATCTTGCCATTTTAGGCTAGACTGATTTTGATAATTCTGTCTCATGTGTTATAAGTGTAACTATTGCCTGTAGGGTAGAAAAGAATTAGCCATGATAGCTAAAGATGAAACTCATAACTGAAGCTTTCAGTATGTTTGTGAAGCTCCACATGTTATTGGAATTGTTTCCTCAAATCTAGATGAACTGTCAGGTGATAAGAAAAATTACTCTGCCATGGATTCTGTTACCCAGCTGTCTCTGGCTATTGACAGGCAACAGATAATTTATCATCAGCAAAGGCTGGTGAGACACGGTGTTTCTAATGAACTCAATTGATTTCATGCTCATGAGGTTTTCCATTATGTGGTGGTTTAGCTCTCTGTCTGTCCTTCCATTGACTAAGATGGTGTTACTCTGTGCTGTCACTTTGGATCTTGCATTATATATGCAGATTTTTGGTTTTTGTTTGTTTTATGCAGTGTTATCATAGCATTTTAGGCCTACAAGAAGTCAGACCCCTGCTGTGGGCTTTTAGTGAATTCTTGATTCAGACAGTGGGCAGAAGCACAAAGACTCAAAGATATGGGCCCACAGCAACTTCATATAGGTAGGAATAGGTAATGTTCTCCTTCTGTCTTCTTGAATAAATTAGTCACCTCATTCATGCCTCTCTGATGCCCTTTTCCAGCTCCCTGTTGTTTGTTCCACTGCTTAGCCACAAGCACATCTTGGTTGCATTTTCTCTGCCTCCTAGCTTCAGAGAGAGTTGCTCACTTTAGTTGTATTTTTTGTTTGCCAGCTTTTGTGTAGCTTCTCACTGCATCAGTATTTTTCTTCTCTTTTGCTCTTCACTTGTGCATGGACTCTCCTAAGTACACTATATATTCATTATGAGCTAGAGTTACCCGTACTGTAACTCTCAATTCTCCAAAGCCCAAATGTATGACTCAGGCTTCTGAAATAAGTGAGAGAGACCTAGGGCAAGGTACATAGCAAAACTAGCAGTGGGAATGATGTGAGATTATTAGATACATATATTTTTTTAATTAGAGATGGTCCCAAACCAAATCAGTCATTCCCAATGCACTGAAGTGTTGGGCGAATTTGATATGAGATCTGAGTATGAACTTTGCAGTTCAGCCTCACCTCTAATTTTAATATTTATACAGTTTTATATAACCTCCCCTTTGAAGGTCAAAACTGATAGCCAGTTATCTAAGCAGTGTAAGTTGTTGCAGCTAACTTTTGTGGAGCACCAAACACCTATATGGTAAAAATGATTGCTATGTTTTATCTAGCTCACTAAACCAATGAGAGATTTTTAGTATGAGCCTCTTATTGGGCTAGAAAGTAACACTATGAGATGCATTGATGAAGAGGCAGCAGCAACTTCGCCTGGAGTCCCAGTAATCGGTACATCCAGTTGTGACTTAGAAAGAGTCATCATGAAACCTTTATTTTCTGGCTTGTTCTGTCTGTGCTAGCTGTGATAAAGTAGAGTCAAATGTGGGGGCAGAGTGAAGAATATTTGCTCAATATGAAATGTAAATAAGAAACATAGAAGGGTAATCTGGCTTTAGGCTATTCAGGCCAAAATAGATGTCTGTGTGGAATATCGTGTTCTTTCACTATCCAGAGTTACAAAGATGGTATTACAGCAACTGGAATAGCTCAAAGTGGTGCACTGCTTGCAGCCAACCAGGCCACAATAAAAAATGAATCAAGTAGCAGTGCTCATTTCTGCTACTTTCACCATGCCATCGTATCAATCGGACCCTGCCAAGGCTGCCCGTCCTCAGTTAGTCCTTTCTTGAGCACATTAGGATCTATCCAGGCTCTGTTGGAATGCGTAAAATGGAAAATCTTTCTAGGATCTTATTTGCAGATGTGTTGTTTGTCCTTCTGGGGCTGTCTGTACTTAGGAACAACTAAATGAGGAAGCCTATGCTCTGGAAATCAGAAAGTTCTTCTAGATTGTTCACCCAAAATTGCTGTGAGCAGAATTCCTTCACTTGAAAGTTTGAAGCATGACATAAAGTTTGAAAAATGATGGAGTGTGCTGGGAAAGCAAGCTTCATGCCCAGAAGCTCGGCTGATTTGATTTTATTAGGAAATACTGCTTACAGGCTTTAGTGGCTTGTAGGTAACCTGAAACTTGGCTCAGGTAATAAAATTAGACCTAGCTTTGGCCTCTACTGCCTTTTTTATTTGTGTGTGGTGAACCTGCACCCCTTTTTGTCAGAAGCTACTGAGAAGATGAACGTGACGAAACTTTTGAGGTATTCCATTTTCCTATCTATGAATATAATAGAAGTGCTTTCAAAAGACACTCTAACCTTCTCTATGCCCTTCTATCAAAATTTTTTAAATTACTTTGCAAGTATCAGTATTATACATTTGGCATGAATCTATGATATTCTTATTTAGGTACAACTTCTTTTGCAGGGTGAAGGCTTCACAACATGGACCATTAGTTTTACGTAATATCTTTGACATTTTATGGCTTGGTGATGGGGCTTCAGTTTTTCATTTTCCACGTGCATGTGTATTTATATTTGTGAAGTATTTGTATGTACTGCTGTGTATTTGTGCACACACACTTAAGGGTGTGTGTAAGCATCCATGTGCACACATTTTTCACAGCATTTTCAGAAGGAGAATGTGTTCAGTAGATGAAACAAAATATAGTACTACAAGCAACATTTCTCCACTTCATTTATCTCAGTATTTTTCAAATCTCATTTTTAAAATATCCTTTCTGCTTTGCTTGTACTTCTTAATTTCCTTCTCCACCTAATATTATCTTTATAAACTTCACGAGTGCTTTAGGATGTCCACCTTGTGGTGTATTCCCAGGACTCTTGTCTGCGGTTTATAGCAGAGATTGCTATTTGTTCTGTGTTATTTAAGGACTCCAAGGTCCATGCAGCAGGAGAGAATGCAGTTCTCCGAAAAAGTGCATGCTGGTGTCAGCTGAAATCACCACTATTTTAGATAAATGGGGTAGAACTGAGAAGTAATTTTTCCCATAACCTGTTCAGTGGGTAAGGAGGTTCTTGATAGAGGAAGTGCTACTGCATAAGGACTTTATTCTGAACCTTTTTCAGCTGAGTACTGTAATGGTTCCTCTAATTGAAGTCCAATGGGATGAGAGCTAGTATAAGGGGCTATAGGTATAGGGCTAAGTATAACATTTTGCCTGTAATTTAGAAATAAAATAAGTTTTAAAAGTTTGGATTCACTATTAAATGAATTTATTTATCTTGCTGCGAAGGAGTCCTCTTATCCTCTCTTTGTATATAACATGTGTACCAACACATATGCATACTGCTTTTTGGTGTTTTATCTTCTGCATAGGTCAGCCAAATCTCTGCATGCCAGGCCATATGTATATAAAGTCTAGCTAGAGCTATAAACCTGGCCTTTTGGTTTATATACCTATTCCAGCATTGGAACTAAATGAGATAGCTGTAATACCATACATCTATTACAGGACTTCAGGGGCTTTTTCAGCCACAGGAGTGTAAGTTCACTACATGCAGTTGCAGCAGCAACATCAACAAAAGAATGAAAGGCATGCATTTGCAATACAAATTAAAATAGGTTTGATTGCTATGTTGCAGCTTTGTAGGTAACACAGGAGAATGTATTTGTTGATGTTAAAAGGGTGAAAACAAGCCACTAGGACTCAAGTGTATTCCTTTTTTTTTTTGTATAAAATAGTTACAGAAAGCTTGAAGTAAGAATTCTTGAGCAAGCTCTGAGATGAAATGATGACAAAGCCCAGAAATCATTCCTTTACAATCATTGCGTTTGTACCAGTCACAGTAGCATAAGATATGGATGACTCCTATAGTTGCAAAAAAAGACAATTCTGAACAGATATATGCAATGAATCCAGACAAACCTGCAATAAATAATTACCTTTTTAACAGTCTGAGTGAGGTGAGAAAATCTTAGCACCCCTGAACTCAAAGCTTGATATTCTAACTCATGACTTGCTCAAGATTTTTTCCCAAATGGAAATAGATTGAAGGATTAAACATTCAAGTCACAAAGATTCAATCAGAATCATTTATTTATGAGTCATTTTGCAAAACACTCAGAGTATATTTTCCCATCTCTTTCCTTGCATCCACTTTGAGCCTTCTGGTATTGTAAACACTGCATGCATTATCATTTAGTGCAGAGGAATTTGCGGTGGCTTAATAAAGAAAATGGGAGCATCTTTCATTTTACCTCTCTAAAAAAGCTACACAGTATTTAAAATGCTTGTTAATTATTGTGAAGCAAATAAAAATGTTGACAGATGTATACATTGAGAATGTGTGGCCATTCCAGGATGTCTGAATTTATCTAGACTATCTTTCTCTTCAGGTTTATTTTAAGTTTATTGCAAACAATATCCATATTAAACCTCTCCAACCACCATCTGTCTTTTTGCTTGTCAGAAACCTCTCCTGATTGTCTGACAGTCTTTCCCTTGATGTCCTTGGGCAACAAGAGCAAATAATGGCATAAAAAACCCTTTCTCTGATGCCTGAGCTAGTTCTACCCTCTCCAGGACACAGCCTAGCAGGCACCATAAATCCTTCAGGGTGA
>NW_010169121.1:53173-57457 GCF_000695765.1 Mesitornis unicolor
TGCTCTGCCTGCTCTGTGGATCACCTGCCTTCTGTGGATGATGAGTGGGTTCTCCTCGCCACTCTGTCAATTGATTTACTTCCATTGCAACCACATTCACATCCTCAGTTCCTGATGTGTGGTAAACTTAAAAAGTCGGATTTGGGCCTGACCCTGAACCCCTCATCTCAGTCACTTACAAGTCTATCCCTAATCACTTAGTTCTGGATCAGAGCCAACTTTCAGAAACAGGAAAGAGAAGGGGCTGTTTGTTGGTTTATGGACATGTCCCTGGAAAGCATTGCTAACAGCAGTAGTTTCTGTCCTCAACTACCCAGTGTCCCTGTTCCCACATCTCCTCTTTAGCAACTTTGTATGGGACCAGGCAGAGAAGTGAATCATGGAATTGACCCAAGATAAAACTAAGCCTTTAAAAAAAAAAAAAAAAAAGGTAGGAAGAGTATTTTTGACATGGATAAGTCTCTTAGATTGGTTCTCTGCCAGCCTCCAAAAACATCTATACAATAGGTATATAACAGTATAAAGAATGGGTAGTGCAGGGGTGAGAATAAATGTGCATAAAGTTGGAGAGGAGGTGGCACAGGATGGGTGTGAAATGCTCTTGTGAAAAATGCACTTGGAATCATGACTTTATTTAAGAAGAAATAAAGCCCTCTGCAAATGCCCTTAAAAAGGTGTCACTAAAAATACAAAGAATGGAGGAAACAAAATGAGGAGAAGAAATCCTTGGAAAGTGTACAGCAAAACACTTGAACTTCCACATAGCTCAAGTCCAGCTTTGTGCTTCTGTTTTATTAAAGACTGTAACCAGTCCTGGATTTTCTGAATCGCTAGTACATATCCAGTACAATGGTAGGCTGCAAGCAAATGCATTATTGCAGCAGCCATTGAAGTTGGGATTCAGCAAAATATTCAAAGACTTAGTTATTTTTTGGTACTATGTTACACTAAAATGGAATCAAATGAAATGTGAACATAACAGAGAAGCCAAAGTTTCTTTACCTTTACATAGGTAAAGAAACTAGCGCCATCTGATTTACACTATGTTGAGGGGTAGAGTGTGTCTGCCCACCTCAGAGGATAGCAGCACTGTGGAATGGATATTGTAAATTCAAACTTTTATTTTCCTTCAATATCAAAGCTTCATATCTGAGTGTTGCTTCCAGGTTTAACTGCACAAAATGAGGGCTGTTGATGCCTTTGAAAATGCTAGTGACTTCTCAGTCATAACTAAATGGATATTGTTAATTTAAACATAATGCTGACTAACAGACAGATGTTGTGTGATCTATTCTGCTACTCCTGTTTGTTTAGGAACTTGAAGAAGTGGATGAGCTGTGAATCAGAGAAGGTATTCTGGTGAAAAAGAAGCTTTTCATTTGAGGTCTTCCTTTGCCTTCTCCATTTCTAGTCTTCTAAGATTATGAAGTAATTTTTATATATCCCACTTAAAAATAATCAGCATCTTTTCCAAGTTATATATTTAATTGTGAAAACATCAAGAAAGAGATACTGGCATATTGCAATAGACAGTTTCCTTCTACTCCTCACCTGTGAATGGGAGCACCATTGCCATGCTAACGTGGTTCTTCCTCTGGAGTCTTTCCAGGGACCTGTTATGCATTTTCATCCTCTGTCTAAATGCTGGATTTCCAAGATCCAGACCAGATCTGTTCTTTAAAGGCAGTACATTGTATTACATACATAAATATACCTATATGAAATTCTATATTTACAGAGAGAGAGATTAAAACAACTAAATAAATTAGAAATCTATGAAGCTGTCCCTGCTTTAAGCAGACTGGGGTGTGTTAAAATGTTCTGAAGTGTTAGATTCAAAGTTAAACAAGTTTACTTAGAGGTACATTTTGGTTTAAACACACATATGTATGTCATACATGTCATACATATAAACACACACGTCTCTATCTATGTATTAGGGTTTTAGCTATGTGAAAACACCTAGTCCCCAAATTGAGCTAGAATCTTGCAATTCAAAGCAGTACAAGGGGACGATACATAGATGCGCTATTCACTACACAACTAAGGTCTTCATTACACGTACTCACACTGATTTTGAGTATATCACATAGCTGTATTAGCCTGAAGAGAAACAGAGCTAAGCTGAAGATTGCAATCTGGTGCTTTCTTGTTTAAAATGTTTAAAGAGACTTTTCCTTTAAATTTTTTTGAATGCTCGCTACCTTCTTTTTGCTAGCTGCCTTTTATATCTGCAGCTGATAGATATGTAGCAAGAAGAAATGATTTTACATTGAGAGCAAGAACTACTTAAGTTGCTAATGACTGCATTGATCACAGCAGCTGAATAACGTGTTTACAGCTGTTCAGACATAGATAGTTCCTTGCCTTTGTATTAAACGATACTGTTTATGGACAAGTAAGTTTTGAGCTATTGAGGCTTGATTCAGATCTTATTTCCCACCAGCACTAAACTGGCATACCCGTATTGGTTGCGACAGAGTTTTTCCATGTTTACCCCTCTGTGTAGGGGACCAATCCATCCTTTGTGATTTTTACTGCCTCCATATATTACTGTGTGCTGTATCTAGCTTGTCATTTTCTTTATCCTTCTTTGCTCTCTGAGTTTATGAGTTAGATCTCTGCATAAAATGTCATCATATAACATTGTGCTTTAGAAAGCCTGTTACTTATTAAGAGTGTGAGTTTACGCTGCTGGGGACATTTTATTTTCCCACCAGGAAAATGAAAATGTCATTGATGTCTAACCAGACCCCTGAGCTTTTTAGACAGAAGAAAATTGTTTTTAGGATTCCCTGCAGGACCTGGAGCCTTTGTGCACATGCTGTATGCCTGAAATACAATCTCGTCGTCATTTATCCCCCTTTGCCCCCCTTTCTAAAGAAGCAATGACATGATATTGCACATTAAGGTTCCCAGTTCCTCTGTATTACTTTGGTTGTTGAAGGATGTGACACTGGAGCTATGTAATTATCCTGGCAGGAGTCATCACTACACTCTGTAGCTGCTGCTCTTAGAGCTAGATTGCAACCCCAGGAGCAGCCCTGAGCAAGGGATCATGTATAAAAAGTTCCCATTTCCTGTCCTTCTCTTAGAGTAGCTCACAGTCACAGTGTTGAAACATGCCCAGAATTTTCCCACTCTGTCCCATTTATATCACATCTGGTTCTCTGCAGCTGGCTGTGTTGAGGTGCAGACCCCTTCCAGGACTCTGTTACTGACTATCTTTCATGCTGTGTTAGCCTGGAAGTGGACTTACTTTCAAGACTGGATTCACCCACCATCTAAAAGGTTAACCTTCAAGCCTCTGCTCCTAGGCCACCTTGTTCCAAGTTCTGCACTCATCAGTCAGGGAGGAAACATTTGACACTTCACCATTGAGCTTTGTTGTTATTTATATGCTCTGAAGGTAGAGGATGGCCAGAGGGGAGACTAGGTCATATTAGATGTTCTGAGCTGGAGTACTACCCTTGCTTGGGCTAAAATGAAAAATACGACTGAGGCTTTCAAAAGCCACAGTGAAAGCTGTGGAGCTTGCAATGGCTAAAATACAGAGTTCTTTGGATCTTCACTGGCTCGGATCAGACCTGACTTCCACAGGAAAGTCTGTGAATTAGTTTAACTTTGCCTGTTTCCATCACTGAGAGACTCGCTGCAGTGACAGATCTCTTGGCAACATAAGGATGTGTGGATCTGTGAGCCAAAGAAGAAGTGCTGCTGTAGTCCTGCCCAGGCAGTCAGCAGTATTTAAAGGTGTTTAAAAAATGATGATGAATTAATAAGCCAGAAGAACAGTACCTGTGCTGGGGCTTCCTTTTCCTTATTGCTGGAAATGGAGTCAATGCACACTGTAGTTCAGCTGGTCCCCTTTACAAGTGAGTGGTTTCTCTGAGAAACTCTACGAGAAATGCTGGCAACATTTCACTTTCTAAAGCCTAGATCATGGGAATGGAGAAATGACTCACAGGCAACTTTCTTTTCTCAGAATTTGACACTGCTAAGAAGTCTCGTAATAGGGATTAATTTCAAATGTAAAAAGATGATGAAGATCACCTGACTTAGAGCTAGTAGGAGTTCTGGACTGAACTTTTTTTTTAATTTAGAAATGCAATTCAATATACTTAGTTCTCCATAGAAAACTAATTTAATTCAATGAATTATCCATATACACATATTATGATTTTTGTTACACATACATTTTTTGTTTGCTTATTTTCTGTGGGTGTACAGAAACTGAAAAATTTATGCAAAAACATTAAATAGTGGTTAAAAAAATTGTTCCTG
>NW_010169122.1:0-269 GCF_000695765.1 Mesitornis unicolor
GGGGAGGGGCGAGAACCCCCCGTGGGGGAGGAGGGGAGGGGGGCAGCACTCGGCCGGGAACGCTGGGAAATGGGGGGATGGGAAAATTGAGAGTTGGGGGAAAATTGGGGGGAATTTGAGATTTGGGGGGAAAAATTGGGAAAAGTTTGAGATTTGGGGGGAAATTTGGGGGAAATTTGAGATTTTGGGGGGAAGTTTGGGGGAAAATTTGAGATTTGGGGAAAAAATTGGGAAAAATTTGAGTTTTGGGGGGAAAAATTGGGGGAAAT
>NW_010169122.1:387-1499 GCF_000695765.1 Mesitornis unicolor
TGAGGTTTGGTGGAAAAATTGGGGGAAATTTCAGATTTTAGGGGAAAATTTGGGAAAATTTTGAGATTTTGGTGGAAAAATTGGGAAAAGTTTGAGATTTTGAGGGGAAATTTGAGGGAAATTTCAGATTTTTAGGGAAAAATTGGGGAAAATTTGAGATTTTGGAGGAAAATTTGGGAAAAAATTGAGATTTTGGGAAGAAATTGGGGGAAATTTTGGATTTTGGGGGAAATTTGGGAAAAATTTGAGATATTGGGGGGAAATTTGGGAAAAATTTGAGATTTGAGGGAAAAATTGGGAAAAGTTTGAGATTTGGGGAAAAATTTGGGGGAAATTTGAGATTTTGGGGGAAAATTTGGGGAAAATTTGAGATTTTGGGGGAAAAATTTGAGATTTTGGGGGAAAAATTGGGAAAAGTTTGAGATTTGGGGGAAAAAAATTGGGAAAAAATTGAGATTTTGGGAGAAAATGGTGGAAATTTGAGATTTTGGAGGAAAAAAATTTTAGATTTTAAAGAAAAATCAGGGAAATTTGAGATTTTGTGGAAAAAATGAGGGGAAATTAAGGGTTTGGGGGAAAAATTGGGAAAATGTGAGGTTTTGGGGGAAAAATTGGGAAGAGTTTGAGATTTGGGGAAAAAATTGGGGGAAATTTGAGATTTTGGGAAAAAATTGGGGAAAATTTGAGATTTTGGAGGGAACATGAAGGGAAATGGGGATTTAGGGAAAAAATTGGGGGAATATTTGAGATTTGGGGAAAAATTTGGGGGAAATTTGAGATTTTGGGGGAAAAATTGGGAAAAGTTTGAGGTTTGGGGGAAAATTTGGGGGAAATTTGAGATTTTGGGAAAATTTGAGGGAAAAAATCAGGGAAGTTTGAGATTTTGGAGAAAAAATTGGGAAAAATTTGATATTTTGGGGGAAATTTGGGAAAAAATTGACATTTTGGAGGAAACATGAAGGGAAATGGGGATTTGGGGGGAAAAATGCAAAAAAATTGAGATTTTGGGGAAAAAATTGGGGGGAAATTGAGATTTTTGAGAGAAAATCAGGAAAAATTTGAGATTTTGGGGAAAGTTTGGGGAAATTTGAGATTTTGGAAGAAAAAAATTG
>NW_010169123.1:0-13532 GCF_000695765.1 Mesitornis unicolor
CCAACCGCTGGTCTGCAAATGCTGACCAGCTCTGTCCTGGCAGAGACTTTGAAAACACTTGCACTGTTTACTTTTAAGACAAAGAGTACGACACACAGGAGGGGAAAGATCTATCATAGTCCTTTTGGGGTGCGATGGGGGCTGCCAAAAGTGGGGAAAACACAAAACATCGGTGAAACACAGCATTGACTGTTCCAATTCCAAAGTTTGGGGATGCAAAACTAGAACTGGGGAGAAGAGCTCTTAGGCCTGTTTATTCATGAAGTGGATGGTGCTTTGGCTCCTGGAGTTAGCAGGGTGAGCTCTCATGTAGAGAAACAGCAAAGTTTTAGTGCTCTATTTCACTTGTGAGCAGGCTTTCCCCAGGGATGTGCTGCCAGCTGTGTCCTGTTGTCTCTGTGCTTCCAGAGCAGAGCCAAGCTGCAAAATCCTTTCAGGACACCCATTTCAACCTGCTCATTCACCAAAAAGTACAGAGTAAGTCATAGCACTCCGTTTGTAAATCTTCACAAGCATTTCCATTCTCAGTTTCTAGCAAATGGAAACTTGATGTCTTAACCCAAAGTTCTGCCTATTTTCACTTTGCCAGTGTATTTTTTTTCCGCATGGTGCTTGAACACCTGCGATGCTACAGAGGAAACCGGCATCTTTTGGCTGTGTGTTGCCAGAATCACAGGGAAAGTGCTTGAGCTAGGAAATGTCAAGTGAACACCAGGGGGGAGCAGCAGATACGAAGGGTCCCAGGCTGAAAAACATGGTGACAGCCTGTGGCAGTGCAGACCAGCCACTATGCTGAAACCTCAGTGGGCTCCTCTGCCATAAGGAGAATTATTGCCAGTGCATGAGAATTAGGTGGATGTCAGAATCAGGCCTATTACCCTTAATAGATGCAATGCATACAATTAATAATGTTCTGTGCCACTTTTAATCCGCAGCTCTAGACGCTTTGCTTGAAGGCTCTTCAGATGTTTTTGTGCTTACTCTGCGGTAACGCGTCACCAAATGTGGGCTTGATGTATGCTGAGTGCTGTGGAACAGATTTCCACCTGATTTCACCCCAGAGATGCTGATTTTGGGGAGCATACATGATTTCATACCCTGAGGAATTATTCCCTTTCCTGGACTCCAACCTCATGATCTAATTTTTAATTTTCCCAGGAGTCTGCTACCTACTGCACCTGGTCCGACCCTGGGGGTGTGGGACAGGACCATGTTTCAAACCATCAGACACAATTATAGATTCATATTAATTTACCTTCTGCTCTTGCAATAGATAAAACAGAGCTGATAAGACATTTGCCTGTGTGATCTTGTCCCAGGGATGTGTAATATGCTTTTATATCCCAAAATGGCTCACTTGAACAAGGCTGCTGAAAACAGCACAGCCAGCATCTGTGTGCAGAAGAAAACAATGAACTTGCTTTTCCTTAGCTGCAGAATTGCAGCCCGGAGGTGAGGAAACTTTGCTCCTTTCACGATATTCCTCCTAATGCCACTCCAGAGGAAAGAAAGGGCTCTTGTATTCATGTATCCTCTTGGGCCAAGTCAATTTACATGTGAATGCACTTCAAAAATAAAATGAAAGTCAAAGCTATGGCCAGAAGCCTGATAAATGTTCTTGTGCACATGCAGTTGCTTGCAAGGGGGAGGCTGGCTGTGGCTGGAGAGCTCTGCTGTCACCCGCAGAGGTAGCATTTTATGGCTCTGCAGAGGAAGTTGCCTGCATGTGCAGCCTTTGACTTGAAAGAAGAGCAGAGTTTCTCCCCGAGGTCCCATAAGGGATGATTTGTCTTTCTGATCCATGATCTTTGTGGAAATGAGAGCAGTGGTCCCTGTGTCCCTGCTGGACGGATGACAAAGTCACGAGCACTAATTGGACCCCTTGTTAGGATGGCCGGAATGGCAGGGAAACATTCATGTTTTCAAAATGAAACATCTTCCCCGACCCCAGGATCTGCTCATCCCATTTGCAGCTTATTCCAGGGGGTAGGAACAGGCGCTCATTATAGGTGGCTCTGAGTACATGAGAGGCAAAAGCTGCTGTGGGTTATCAGAGGCTGAAACCGGAGCTCAGGTGACGGCTTTCTTTTTTTCCAGCAAGAAAAAGGACAAGATTAAAAACAAAATAGGAAGAACAAAAGGACTCACCTTACAGATCTTCCTGTTGTCAGATAACCTGCGGCTTCATGGCCAATTACAGTTCTCACATGGTGCCATGTTAAAACACTAGGCATTTCTGCCACGCTGCTGTCTCACTGGGAACATGAGTCATTCCTGATGCTGAGGGCACAGCCATGCCTAGGACACGAGGGAAGTCCACAGCCTCAGGTTGTGCGAACCCTTTCCTTCGCTGGTGGCAGTTTTGCATTCCCCAAGCATACCTTTGGGTTTTGGGGCAAAACCAATCCACAAAAGTGAAATCCCACAGTGACCATTGAGTTAGTTGAGGTGGAAGCAGCAGTGGGGAAAGGAGGAGGATGGAGTCCAGCCTGAGCCTTGAGATCAGTCAGTATTTGGGGCCCATAGATCGTGTGGCTCCACCAAGCTTCAGGAGGTTCAAAACCTTTCTGGCAAAAGTACTACAAGCATTGGCTTTAAAATATGTAAAGTGGGCTGCTTGCCTGTGGTTCAAAACTGGTGTGGCTTCAGCACTTGTGTCCCTCTTGCATGAATTTGCTCATGCTACGAGCTGTGGTGAGCACAGGGCACACCCCGAGTGGCAGCAGGTCATGGTGGTGGCCCTGCTCCTATGTCACAAAACCACACAGAAGGTTAGGAGTTGGAAGGGACCTCAAAAGCTCATCCAGTCCAACCCCCCTGGCAGAGCAGGATCACCTAGGCTAGGTTGCAGAGGAACACATCCAGGCAGGTCTTGAATGTCTCCAGAGAAGGAGACTCCACAACCTCTCTGGGCAGCCTGGGCCTTGCTTTGTAACCCTCATAGTAAAAAAGTTTTTCCTCCTATTCAGATTGAACCTCCTATGCTCCAGCTTGCTCCCACTGCCCCTTGTCCTGTCATTGGACATCAGAGAGAAGAGCCTGGCTCCTTCCTCCTGACACTCACCCTTTACAGATTTATAACCATCAATGAGGTCACCCCTCAGTCTCCTCTTCTCCAAGCTAAAGAGCCCCAGCTCCCTCAGCCGCTCCTCATCAGGAGATGCTCCACTCCCTCCATCATCTTTGTGGCTCTGCGCTGGACTCTTTCAAGCAATGTCCTCACTCCCCACTTAGCTCCTCCAGCCTGATCGCAGGCAGCGTATTAGATGGAGTACAACTGGATCATGTAGTAACATGGTAAATTGAAGAGTTTAGTTGTTACTTAATAAATGCCAAGGAGACTCATGAGGCCTTGAAGTTATAATGGAAAGATCTAATTTAGAAAAAAAAAGGGAACTGAAATGCCTGTGAAAAGCTGCCAGTGAACAGCGCTGGATATTAAACATTTCTATTTGCCCTCTGAATGGAGCAGAGGTGGTGTGAGCTTCCTTACAGCAGGGCTGGATGCTGCCTGGGGAAGCAGCATCTGGGGCAGGAGAAGGTCTGAGGGCAATTTTTGGTGGAGCTTGGTCCTGGGAAGCTCTGTTGTGTCTTGCTTTAGAAGACACCATTGCTATAAATTGCCTTTAGATGCCATATTTTTTTAAGAAAAGACACCCACCAGCTCCATGAAACAGATCCTGTGGACAGTACAGCACAGAGGCACGGTTAGAGAATACATTTAATGTTTTTGAGTCAAATCTGGTCCACTTCCCATTTGTTATTGACCATCATACAAAACACAGCTGAAGGTCTCTGCAGGACATGACTGCTTAGACATCCCTTTCAGTAATAACTCCCAGTGTATCTGGTGCAAGAATACAGTCTGAGAAATCCAATTTAGTGCCAAGAGGTTTGATTGTAACCCTGACCTTTCCTCGCTATCATAGCAGAGACCTCTTGAAATTTCAAAGGAAATGGTAGCTCCTCTCATATTCTGTACCTGGAACCTGTTAATAGTTTTCAAACCACTCATTCCTATCTTGGTTAAATTATAAATTTCTTATGTTTACAGACATGGAAATGTGCCGTATGAGCTCTTAAGAGTTTTCTTCACGCAACTCTTCCCTTTCCATCCAGCTCGGTGGGCTTTCTGTATTCCCATGAGGACATTTCCAGCCGGATCCTGTTCCTGTCACAATTCTGCTTGTGCCCATTAGGTGTCAGACTGTCATCGGCACAGACTCTTCCAGCTTCGGGGACTCGGCAGAGAAGAGAGGCGAGCGTGAGAAACCACAGGCAGTGACTCCTGCCCTGATACCGCAGGGTTTTGCGTTGGGTTTATGTTTTAGATTACATGTAACTGCATTCCTCAGGTCAGCTCTTCATACCTGCAATAGCTCCTTCCTTCTGCTCTCGGATCTGCAGGGTCACTGAGGCAGTAGCAGAGCAGTGATGGGCTCTTTCCACCTCATCCATCATCCTCTTGGAGATGAGCAGCTCAAGTTGGGTGTTGAAGGTTGGTGCCAAGCCATGCCAGCAGCGTGAGTGCAAGTCGCTGGGACAGCTCAGACGTTTCCTGCATCTCAGGGCTTGGGAGTGCTGATGCACACATGGGGATTCATTCAGAGACAGAAAATCAGGCTTTTTTTTTCCCTTTTAATGAACCACGTGCAGAATTTCCCACAGCAACACTTTGATTTCAGGCACAAGCAGGGATGTAAACACAGGCATTAGGTGCTATGAGCCAAGGTGGAAGGTGATGAAAAGGGGTCTGTGAGCTTCAAAATGCCCTATTTAAAGGGCAGGATCAAAGATGCACAATGGGACAGATACCTTCCCTGCTACACGAAGAAAAGCTGTAATGAAACTGAGATGCTGCGCTTGCTATATATTTCAAAAGGAAACTGTTCAGCTTTGGCTTTGTGCTGTAATTGCTGAGAGCTTTAAGGGGGATGGAGGAGGAAAAGAAAACACATTGCGTACCAGCTCCCCTCATTACTGCTCCTCCAACTCTGATGCTGAGAAACACGGCACAAAGGAAGCGACTTCTCCCCGAGGTCCCCGTGGAAGGAGTTGAGTCCCTGCCACCACCACGGGACCCTGCCTGCCCAGTCATGCTGGATGCACAGCAGGTCTCATTCACTGGTGCTTTTGCAAAAGCAAAGTGCATTTTCTTTAAGCAGGGTTTGATTAAGTATTCACAAATAACTGCTGGTTGGTTCAGTGGTTCAAATGCTTCCTTAAATGAGTTTTGCATCAAACCAAAGATTACCACTGTTCTGAATTTTTGTCAAGCTGAAGAAGCATGCTGGGCCAGAGAGTCTGTGCAATCCGTTAACTTGGGTTCTTCTCCAACATACCAGCACAGAGCAAATCACCCTCAGCAAAGCAGCCACATGGAGCAAAAGCCTTCTTGCTGCTCTGCAGGGCGAAGGGACCTCCCAGGAGCCATCTCAGGCTGCTTAAAGCAGCGTTTGACAAACATGCTAACAGTTATTTTAAGTATTTCTTTTCCCCCAGTCCTCATTCTGCTCTTCCTATGGGCCAAAGTCATCTCCCAGTGCTCCAGCCAAGAGAGATGGGGGGCAGAAGCCCCGGCCACCCTTGCTCTGTGGTGACTGCAGCTGCACACACTCCACGTTCACACCCACACGCGCTCCTTCTGCTTTTACACAGGGCTTTTAGGGCCATGGCATGTGTCCAACAACATAATTTTGGACTAAGTGCAGTGTCAGGTTCACCCTCTTGTTCTGCAGAGCTGTCAGGGATGGAGGGGTATTGACTGGGCACTGCAAATGCCTTCAGTGCAACAGATCCATAACAGCTTTGGGAACAGAGGAGATCAAATCCTGTCCTTCTGGTAAGCATTAAAGAAAATATGGTATTTAGAGAAGCACTTTCTCCTGGATGGGGCTTGTGCTGCTGGCATTAATAGACAGCCCTTGTGAAGCTTTTCCCCATCCTGACTGTGAGTCCCTTTGCAGTGTTCTGAGCCCCTTGGGTAGTGACCCAAACCCCCTCCAAACCATCCAGCACCCCTAGGGCAGCTGGCTCCATGGCACCAGGAGGCTGAGATGGCAGCATGGAACTACAAACCTTTACCCAAAACATGGCTCACAGAGAAGGTCCAACAATGCGCTGATACTTTGCACTGCCCCAACTGGCCTGCGAGGATCAGATGAGGAAAAAAAGCCTATTCCCATTACCTGAAGTGCTTTGCATTTTGCTCACTCCAAGCTGTGCAGGGCGCGGACTGGGTTTGACCTTCAAACAGGCTTCCCCGCTCGCCACCCAGCTTGGTCAGGGCTCAGAAAACCCCTGAGCATGGAAGGGAAGGAGAGGAGGCAGCGCCTGGGGTGAGCTGTGCACAGCATTGCGTGGGACCGGAGAGCCGGAGCAGCTTGCAGACCGATGGACGTGCTGCAGGCCGGGAGGAAGGAACTGGCTGCGAGGAGCTCGTGGGAGGAGGAGGAGGAGGAGAAAACCTGGATGTCAGCAAACGAGGCAGATTGAGAGCTGAAGATGTGTTAGCGGTTGTGTTTGGGATGTGATCAACGCTTCCTTGTGACTTGCACAATCTGCAGGGGCCCATGTGGTACAAAAAAGAAAATAAAAATGAGTGGGAATGTTGCTCCTACATCCCCTTATGCTGCAGGAGGCTGCAGAGGAGGGCGAAGCACCCTGTGTGGGTGCTGCTGGCACAGCCAACCCCACACTGTGCAGCATCCTTTGCCTCTGGATACCTGTGGCCATGGTCTGATCCCCAAATCTCTCTGGGGAGATCTCCAGCATGAGGGAAGAGCTGCCATCAGCAGAAACCTGCCACTTTTTTGGAGTGCTGGGCAGTGGCTTGGCCTTGTCACCCTGCGGAGAGGGGAGCAGTGCTGCTGCAGGGTGGGAGGACAGGTCTCATCATCACCCCCTTACATCTTGACTGTGGTAATTCATACGAGTGTCACTGGCACATCTGTTCAGAGAGAGAAGTAACACAGATCCAGCTGAGTGACAAAATTGCTTTCAAGGCTGTCAATTCCTGGCTTGGGGGTGTGTGGTCAGCCTGACTGCAGGCTGGGGATTTCTGATTTATTTTTTCCAGTCTCCCTTGCCCTGGTCCTTGCAGCCAGCAGAGATCAGTCGCATGTAAAGCAGGCAGTGCCAGCGTCTTTGAATCCTATTCCCCCTGTTTCCATTCTCTGGGAAAGATGGGCCATCTAGGCTCATCCATGAGACCCCAGAATCGCTCACACTGCACCTCGCTGAAGTTTTTTACATCTTGCTCATGGGTGGACTGCTCTGCTCACCCTTTTCCTATCCCCTCTTTGCTTTGCCTGGATCTGGCCCCAGCTCAGGGACTGCTACCCATTTCTCCTCTAGATGGTGCAACTGCCATTGGACACCAAAAAAAGCACCAAGATGCAGCCAGACCCCAGCTTCTGCAGCAGAACATGGGGTGCAGCCAGCCCTGGGATCTGTCTCCATGTCACACAACCCCATCCAGGTCCCTCCCACTGGCAGAATGGGTGCTGGGGGGCACAGACCCCCGAGGGTCTGCGCCAGATACCTGTGGAGCATTGTCACTCTGGCAGCCACGAGCAGAGATGCATGGAGCCAAGGGGATGAGAAATCCATCTCCTGCTCTACCTGCCATCCCTGTTCTTGGCAGAGCACGTCCTGGCAGTGCCCAGGGAGATGCTGGCAGATCACAGCGGAAGGTGGAGGAGAGGGGACAGATCCTGGGGGTCACCCTGTGACTCACAGCAGCCGGGCTGTTTCCGTTCACGCTGGGTGCGAAGTGGGCCAGCCGGAGGAGCCACGATGCCATCATGGGCTTCTGTTAGAAACCTCGCTTGCCTGCCATCCCCTGACTCATCTCCAGGTGAGGAGGGATGCGGCAGCCAAACCTGTGGGGCTGGGCAGGAGAACAGCCCCTGCATTGGGCAGGTTGAGGCTGGGAAAAACACCATCCCACCTGGAGATGCAGCTTCTCCACCCACCCCATGGCAGCGAGAAGGACATGCACAAAGATGCTCTCCTCTTCCAGGGCTACCACCATAGGAAAGCCATCTCCTTGCAGCATCAGGGCCTTTACGACTTAGGGGTTGCATTGGGGCAGAGTTTGCCAGTCCCAGGTGGGCACAGACACCCCCCAGTCCTGAAGATTGGATCTGAGACCCTGCAGATGCAAGGGCAATCCAAGGCACAGTCCTCCCTGCAACACTACGCATTTATTTAGACTAAAACCAAATAAATACTAGCTTAATGATTTGAGTGAAACAATAGGAGAGATTCCAGCATAAAGAAAGGTTTCCTCCTATTAAGCTTTGCTGGCAAGCTTTAGAGCCTGTATTTTAAATAAATGATATGGCTGCATTTAAAAACACACCATATGTTCTCCCGTGGATCTTTCTGGTAGCTGCTATAGTGTGGCTCTTGCCTGGATCTCCACCTTCCAGCACCACCAGTTCCCCTGGGTGTGTTTTTTGGTGCTGCCCCAGGTGCCACAGCCAGAGCAGAGCCCTGAGCCCCAACTTCTCCTCGCACCAGTGAAGAAGCCACTTGCGAGGCTCCCCATGCCCCATAGCATGAGTTGCAAAATAAACTCTTATTAAAGGCCAGCATGTTTTTGCCAGAGAGCTGATTAACTTGCCAGGGACCTGTCCTGCATCCCTGTCAGGATTTCCACAGCTAATTCTCACCCTACTTTTTGGGAAAAACCCACCCAGGCCTTTTCTGTCTCCAGCGAGGTCAGGGAGAGTGCTGCCAGTGGGAAGGAAGGGCCTGGAGCTGCAGCAGAATTTGGGATTTCTTAGTTCCCCCCGACCGCTGTAGATGGCAGTCAGGCCCCGCAGCCCACCCAGCTGTAGCCATGCTGGCGAGGACTCGGGGGATGAGCTCTGACTAAGTTTTCAGCAGATTTTCCCTTCTGACAGATTACTGCTTCATTTGTAAGAGGAGAACTTCTCATTAAGTACATTTTTGACATTTTGTCGGGAAGGAGAGAGGGAAAAAAATAAAATCCTCGTGATGCTGCGCACGCTGGAGCGCGAGTGCGGCTGAGCCTTCGCAGGTTTGGGGGCTGGGGTTCGGTTCTATTTTTTTTCCTTTGCTTTGGCACCAAAAGTCCCTTTTCATAGTTATTCAGCTCCGGGCACCATTGCTGCAGGTGGGAGGCATGTTTAAACCAGAACCCAGCCGAAAATCCAGGAGGACTTTGTGGTGGAGAAGCAGCAGCTCTCCATTCCAGCAATGCTCGGGTTTCAATGCTGATGCAATAAGGTTTGATTAAAGTGTATTTTCAAAGCAAAATCAAATCTAACTGCTGTTATCATTGCTCTTGGTGCTGGGCGAGTGCCTGGTCACGCCAGGATTTGAGGTTGGCAGTCGCAAGGCACTGAGTTGGTCCTGGCTCTGCCAGGGCCCTTCTGTTGTGGGGACCTGGGGACATCCCCCATGGGCACCTGGTTTGTCTTGGGTGAAGCCCTGGTCTCCCCAGGCTCCCTTTGCAACCCATCCTGATTGCTACAACAGAACAGAGGTTAATTTTAGTGTTAATTATGCGAATCAGCCTTGATGGGAAACTCCAGAGTAATGTTATCATCGCTCTTTTTTCCAGGGTGGGGAATAGCCCTTTGGAAAATTATTCTTCTTGCACATCCATGAGCCTTTCTTCCCCTTGAGTTTCTTTCAAGTGGAAGAAATGCTGAGCAAGGTTGTTACCATAAGCTCCTAGGACATTTTCATTGATCCAAATCATAGTTTTAGAGAGAGCAAGTATCAAAAAGCACTGGGGGGACATTACAGATGTATTTTGATGAGGAAAAATGTTGCAAGCAGCTAAAAGAAAGCGAGCGCTTCGCAAGAAAAAAGCATTTCACTTCTTTTCCCTCAGAAAACACTTTTTCTCATTATCCAAGCTGCTGAAGCCCTGCGCTCCTCAGGGGCAAGGACTGTGCTGGCCTTTCCCAGCTCGCACTGAGTGCAACAACATCGACAACAAAATCGTATTAAACTGCCCTGAGATTTTTCTCAACTGCACTAATTGCCTTTCCAGCCCAAAGTCTTCCCACCTCCAGTATAAATCAGGTATAAATCACCTTGCTGCTGTCACTTTGTACAGCCCAAGTGAAAGGAGGCAATGCCCTCTCTTGTTTAGGTGCTTTCTTTGAGGAACACTTTTTAATCAGCTTTGAAAAGCATTTGGAAACCCAGTTTCCTTGTACCAACAGCTGCGGATGTGAATGCCCAGCTCCTCTCGCTGCTCCCTTTTGTAGCTCCCCTTTTGCCACGGTTGCTCACTCAGTGCAGAGCTCCCATCTCAGCAAAGTTGATCAAATCTTTCTCCCCAACTGGCTGACAAGCTCCTGTCCAAGAAAATCAGATTACAGTGGTTTTTATCCAGGGTGGCTTGAAGTGCTGCTGCTAGGGAAGGAGTCTTGTAGATGGAGATGATTCAACTGATGCTGTACCCTGGAAGATGATGCTAGGGCTGAGTGCTAGAGAAGATGCTTGAAGACATGGAGCTGGTCACCTCCTCATCCACGAGTGGCATCTGCAGGGGGGACAAAAAGGAGCTGCCTCCCCCCCAGGAGAAATGCAAGAAGTACTCAAATGCAGATCTGTTACACGCCGAAACAGGCTGAGTGGGCCCGGGAAAGGCTTTCAGGGTTCCTCTAGCGAGGGAGGGATGCGGCTCTGCACATGGCGGCGCGCTCCGGCAGATGGTACAGCCGTCTCATTGCACTTGACGGGCTGGTGGGAGAAGTTATTATGAAAGACTGCTGTGACATTCACAGCACAGATCTGCCAAATGGTGTCTAGGGGAGATGGAAGGAGCACGTTGCGATGCTGCATAAATTGGTGCAGAGATGCTGTGTTTCATAGCAGGGCAGAAGGGAGCCCTCGGCTAACGGTGGAGATGGTGTGTCCAGCCCAGCATCGAGCCCTCAGAGGTGCAGAGCATTTGAGTCCCCAATGATGTCTTTTACCATCGGGATGTTCAGAATTCCTAAAAACTGGTCCTTCCTTCCTGGCCTCCTCAGACCAATGCAACTTGGGGGTCCTCCCAGTGTCCCCCCTGGCTCTCAGCTGCACGGATGCTCTCAGATGCCCTGTCCCAGCCACATGGATCCTCCACCCTGTGGATGTGTCCCAGGCCAGAGTCCCTTGCCACCTGCATCGCAAGCCTGGGTCAGAAGAGGGCCATGCTCTTGCTTTATTGTGTGGAGACAGTTTCACCTGGATTTATGTCTGCTTTTTAGGCAGAAAGCAAAACAAAATTGAGAAAATCCCAATCCCAGCAAGAGCACGGTCCAGCTCAGATTTAGGTGGGATTTATTTCCTTGCTTTTCCCATTGCTTTGCTGTCAGGATCAATTCACCTTCACAGTTGCCCACCCTGGTCCACAGAGCAGAAGCACCACAATGATCCTCCTCTTTCATTTTTGCTCCTTGTAAATTGCTTCATTATCTTCCTCTGAATCTTGATAAGGGGTTTATTTTTCCACGGCAACTGCATCTGCGACACCTCCTCACCCATGGCCCCACACTGTGCAGGGGTGTAGAAGGGCCATGCTGCACCCACCTTGGCTCCGAGCAGGACCTGCTCCCTCCTGAAGCTCCTTTTCTACAAATGCAGGAGATGGGGGCGTCAGAAAGACCTGTTCTGGGGGGACTTTTCCCACCGACACAGCAGAAGGTGAGGTGTTCCCAGTGGGATTTGTGCCTTAGCCACAGTGTCTCGGCAGCTGGGAAGCTTCAACCTGGGAGCGGAAGCTCGCCCCGTTCTCATAGACAGCCGATGAACATTAACGCCCACGAGGACGACATTCATACCTACAAATTATCTCTGCTGTGGAGCTGCAATTAAACTGCTGCAACAGCAGCGTAACGGGAAACACGTACAGCTCCTGCCCTGCCATCCCTCCTGCCCCGTCCTTGTCCCTGTGCCAGCTCCCCCGTACCCCCAGCTCCGTGGTCCTCCTCACCTGAGGCTGACCCCTCTGAGCAGGGCAAGGGCTGACCCATTTTGCCGATCCCAGAAGGAAAGCTCCAGTTCTTGGCTGTTTGCTATCTCCCAGCAAATGCCCACCAGCACCTCCCAGGTGGTGGCACCTGCTGTCTCCAGCCCAGGGTCCCCACAAAGGAGGAGATGAGGATGGGAGTCTCAGTGGAACACCTGGCAGCGAGGGACCCCCAATACCATGGGGCAAGATGCAAGCCTGGCTCCCTTGGGATGCCCAGCACCAGCAAGGCAGACCCCCACCAAACTCCCCCTTGCCTTTTGGGCGGTCCTTTTTTCCCCTCTCAAAGAGCTGGTGGCAGTAGAGGACCCCCAGGACGCCCTAACTCAGAGTTGAGTGCTCCCCGAGGTGTTGTGGAGAGGGATTGTGGTCCAAACTGTAACATTGGCTCATTGCAGGCTTTTAAGAAGAAATAATTAGCGCTCTGTTTTTCACCGGGAGCTTCTCCCCCTCCATGTCCTCTTGTGCCAGGATGATATGT
The DNA here is from genome assembly GCF_000695765.1 of Mesitornis unicolor. NCBI lineage: Eukaryota > Metazoa > Chordata > Aves > Mesitornithiformes > Mesitornithidae > Mesitornis > Mesitornis unicolor. The sequence continues at coordinate 12,483 of NW_010169123.1, forward strand.
CATCATGAGAAGCTGTGGGATCACTTCTGTAAGATAAAAAAATAAAATAGCTTCTATTCATCACTGTGCTTTGTGCTAATAGCCCGTGCTCTTTAAAGAGGGAGCGTGACCGGGGCTGTTCCTGCTTCCATCTTGTGGGATAAAAGATCTCTTTGCACTCCTATAATATCCTCTTTCATCTGATGCCCTCAAAGTGCTTTTGGACATAAATTAATTAAGCCTCACAACACCCTGTTGAGTTCAAGCTCACTCAAGGGTTTTCATCATGCGCTCAAACAATTCCTTGGATCTTGGTGTCATCGGTTTTTGGCAGCCCAAGGGTCGCGTCCAGCTGGGGTGTGAGCGGGGCTCGTTCAGTTATTTCTGCCATGGGTTGCCTGCTCCTGGCATGGCTCGAGCTGCCCTGGGGGCTGCTGCACTGTCCTTAGAGCTTTGTCAAAAAGCATCTCAAAGCCACACTTGCCGCACCCACGGCACAGCAGCTCCCCAAGGCCGTGCAGCCCCATGTGAACCCCTCAGCAAGTACTGAAATAGCCCAGAAGATGCAACTATTCCATATTTCAACATTTTGGGGATTTATGACCCACACAGTGCCCTGCTGGCATCACCAAGGCCAGCTCCAGCGGTCCCTTATCCCATACATGCTGGGGTCACACCCTACCCAGGGAGATGAGCTGGGCCCTGCTCTGAGTGGCAGCTGAGTGCAGTTTGGCAGCAAAACCACCAAGGAATGATTTGCAAGGCCACACTTCTGCTCACTGTGCCTGCCCCAGGTAACAACCCCATTGCCTGGGTGTTAGCATCTCATTGCATAAAGCAAAATGCAGATGGGGTCAGCGACCCCTCGGTGCTGGCTGCCTGCTGCCGTGTGGGACAGAGCAGGAAAAGAGAAGGCCCGCTGTGACAATGCTTCAGGTTTGCTCCTTGCTTCCTATTGGCTCTGACGAGGATTTGGGCTGTGGAGGGATTGGGATTTGCTGTGTGCCCCGGCCCCGCAGAGTGAAGGGTTCTGCAAGAGGAGAGGGGGAAGTGGCAGCTGCCTGTGCAGAG
>NW_010169123.1:13563-17761 GCF_000695765.1 Mesitornis unicolor
CTGGGGATGCAGAGTGGCTCATCACTGGCTTCGGAGTCCTAATTATATCTCTTTAATGAGCACCCACACTGTTATCAGGGGTTCCTCTGGGGCTAAGCAGCGATCCAGGCTCTTCTAATTACTTCTGACTCTTAATTTTCATGTCTGTGCTAATCCTTCCTAGTTCCCCTTCCTCACTTGATGCAAAGGACTCATTACGAGGAAATGCACCCTCCTCCTCACTGCTCCTTGCACAAGCTCTTTCTTCTTTCTTTTTTCTCCCAGATCTTACAGAAAGAGACAGCGCAGGTAGAAGCTGCCATCCCAAAGGCAGGGAGTTGGGTGCGGGGGATCCCAATGGTCCCCAACCACTGGCTTTGCTGTTCAGCATCCTATGATGCCGGAGCATAAGGGAACTTGGGGAGTGGCAAGGGCTACTCCCAATGTGCCCTCATGCTGCATTTCCCTTGCAGGGACAGGCAACCTGTGGGCAAGGCTGGAGAGTGATCAAGCATCTCAGAGAGGTTTTAGATCAATTTTTGGGTTTTTCTGGCCAGCATAGGGAGGGGGCACTGATGGATCCATGAAAGCGGAGGCGCTTTAGAAGGACGGAGGAGAGGAGGATGCTTGCTGGGAGAGAAAGCCCAGGCTCTTAGTGCTGCCCAGGCTGCCTTTGAATGTAGACGGGAAGGCGTTTGATCTCCAAACAAGTCCTCGAGGCTTTTGTGATGGTGAGACCTCTCTTGCCTGGGGTGCTTGTGAAGCTGCCTGCTCAGGAAACCCTTCACCAGGAAAAACCCTTCTCCAGGAGAAACCTTTATCCATGAGAAACCCTTATCAAGGAGAAACCCTTCCCTGCTGGCTTTGAACTTCCCCCTTGCAGGCTGACCTTCACAGGGGGGTGTTTGGGAGTGCTTGGAGCAGGAATAAATCTTTGGAGGCATTTCTCTGTGCGCCCCCCAGTTGTGTCCCAGCTGCTTGTGCTGGTCCCCGCAGGTTGGAGAGAGTGGATGCCCTTGTGGTGACTTTGCTAGTGGCTCCACTCCTAGAGCAAAGGATCAACCCAGCCCCAGAGGCAAAGCCTGCTGTCAGGGGAAACTGAGGCACAGAGGTGCTCTGAGCCTCGCAAAACACTTCATTTAAGCACATGCTTAAGTTAAGCTGGTGGCCGGGAAGTCTGCACCCGAGCTGGTGCCCCCCAGCCTCTGTTGCTTTCCACAGTTTTTTTCCTTGACTGAAGCGAAAGGCTTTTCAAAAGTGGGGCTTGGGCCTTGAAGTGACAAATAATTGAAGGTGGTAATTAAAGGCACAGCCGAGCGCTGAGTGGAAAAAGGGAAAAATAAAGGAAAAGCGCCAGTTGCAATTTTGCGATTTAATTAGGTTCGCTCTCTCTCCTAGCGGGGAGCGTGGCAGGCAAACCCCGGAGGCGCGGGACTTTCTGATGCGGCTGAAAACAGGGGGGAGGTGGCAGAGCTCTGCAGTCAGCTTTCCCAAGGATAACTGCACCACTCCGCCACACATTAAAAGGCAGAGATTAGCAAAAGACCCTTTCATTTTTATTCCCATCCCCCCGAGAATGGGAGTGCTTCTTGAAGCAGAAACTTTCAATAATTAAAAAAGGAAAAAAAGGAAAAATAATCACTGTTGATACGGAAAGGATGTGAAAATAGATCTCTGCTGACTTCCCTGCTCTGAGATAACGCTGGCTGGCAATATTTTAAATTTCTCTACTAAGAGAGCTCCAGTCGGTGGCTTTGGGAGGTGCAAACCACTGACTTGAGGGCAGGGCTCATAGGGACCATGTGTCCTCAAAGCCACCCAGGCAGGGGGTGGGAGCCGAGGGGTCTGTGCCAGCCTTGCAATGGGCCCCTGGGGTGGCAGCTTGGTTTTTGTGGGGGTGCCAGCCTGGGGGTGAGCAGGACCCTTGGCAGAGCGGCTCTGACGGCTGTGGTTTGGCATCAGAGTATTCTCACTTGTATAAATTATATAAATCATCCCCTTGGATGAGGGAGTGTGCACATAAATATGTAGATTAGGGCTCCAGCCCTCATGACTTATTCACCAGAAGCATCATATTGTTTCTAACTTCGGAGCAGTTCCTGGAAACTGTTCATTCTTCAAATTAAAAAAAGATATATGGGTGCTGCTGAAGCGGCCCACGTGTGCTCCTGAAAACGCTGTGTTTGCTGGAGAAGAGCTGAGCAGCAGCAGCTGCCCTAAACCTCCAGCTTACAAATAAGTGCATGGAAATCTTCACTTTTGCAGCAGTTTTGGTTCCCCTCTGCCCAAACCACCCTTGGTGGTGCCTCTTAGGACCTTTTTCCACATTTCCTCGCCTGCCCGATACTGGTGGTGCTACTCGGTCCCGGTGATGCTCATTGCATCCAGCTTCCACCCCAGCTGCTTGCCGCTAAACTCGGCTCCTGTTTTCCTACATTTTCCTGCGATCAGGACACAAAGAGGCGGTGGCAACAGCATCCAGCCCACCAACAAGCTGGTTTCACTGAGATGGATGGGTGAACATCCTCTCCGCTGCTCCCAGCCTGCAGGGCCATTGCCCGGTCAATGAAGGCTTAACGACAGCAGTAGTTGCACATCCCAAAATATCCTGCTTAATAGACTCCATCAAGTCAGTATTGTCCTAAATGGTTCAGAGCGAGGAACGGCAGAGGTAGTAACAATGCGGACGTGCCATTTGTGGAGGAGAAATTATGCCTTGCTGAGATTTATCGGAGAGCTCAAATTGCTGTTAATAAAACCCGCTTTTACTGGTGCATAGGAAATTGGTTTTCATGGAGGCTGGAGGGATCCGAGTAGAATATTCTGGGTATTATCTGCAGCACAGTGGGAAAATGAGCTCTCTACTTTCATCCCCTAACGCGGGGAAGGCCAGAGAGGCTGGAGCCTTCACCCTGGTTTGCTCAGCTGGGGCTGGGGTTGGGGTTGGGAGGAGACCCTGAATGCAGAGGCTTCCCCTCCTGCCCAGCTGCTCAAAGCCATTGCTTAATTATTTCACGCTCCAGTTTACCAGCCCTTAAAGCTTGTGTTATATGTTTTCAATGGATTTTAAATTTCTTTCCATTCCTAAAAGCTCCCTGAGAAAATCCCCTGTCTGCTGCCCACCTGGTTTCCTCCCAGATTTCTTTCCCCGTGGCTGGCAGGGCTGATCCTCGTAGCGCCGCGCTGTTTTCATGAGCGGGGAGAGCCCGGCCCCTTGTTTTAAAGCACAAATAAAGAAGGCAGCCTGTAATTTCTCTGTTGTGATTGTGTTATTTTCCTCGCCTAACCAGCATGCCCTGTGTATTCAGAGGAGCTGGTGCTATAGAAAAATGCCGCAATTTGATTTGGGAATCATTCTGCTCAGAGAAACCGCAGAGGAGGAGAGTGGAGATCTCGGGCATCAATAAATCATGACAAGTTGGGAATTTCACAGCTCTGCATAGCACATTGCATGGCGTGGGATGGATGCAGGCATCCCTCGCCCCAGGACCGCCTGCGGCGGGACCCTCGCACAGAGCCGCGTGATGAAGGGAATTAATATTTATTTAGTTTGTTTGCTTAAGAAGCAAACATTTGCTGATGTATTCTTGGCAAATCAAGGACATTAATTACTGGGTACCAGAGCACTGGAGTGCCTGTAATCCACTCCACACCTCGGCAAGTCCCTACTCTCATATCTGCTAATCCAATATTTGGAAGACAGCCCGCATTGAAAGCATCGCAGAGGAGGCTGAGGTTGAGTTTTGGGACAGCCTGCAGGGAAGACCTATCCCAGGAGATGCCTGGGGTGGGGACCTCCAGGATCTGTTGGCATCTCTCCTACCCGAGATGCTGGAGGAGCAACAACAGCAGCGGCTGGGAGATTGCTGGAAAATCTGAAAGCAGAGGAAAAGCCACATTTCCCTTCCCTACTCTCCTTGTGGAGATTAAAACAGATTGAGCCGCTCTGGAGAGCTGAGCCGCCCTCACCGCCACTACCAGAATAGCAGTGACGGCGAGAGATAATTAGTTGAGCTCCTCCAACCCTGATAATGAATTGAACCCCTCCAACCCCGAAAATTTACTGAGCCCCTCCTGCCCTGCCCAGGGCTGGGCTGCCCCAGCATCTCCTGATCCGAAGGGGATGCTGGGGGGCACAGAGGTGCCCAGAGAGCCCCTGGTTGGTTCCCCCTGCTCTGCCCGCCCCCACGCCCCCCCTGCACCATCCAGGGCTGCGCCC